>NW_018408007.1:7500-98852 GCF_002113885.1 Mizuhopecten yessoensis
ATCCTTTGTATACTCCACTAAGTCACTATTTATCGCTGACTCCTCTGTTTACTCCACCAGGTCAGTATTTATCGCTGACTCCTCTGTTTACTCCACCAGATCACTATTTATCGCTGACTCCTCTGTTTACTCCACCAGGCCACTATTTATCGCTGACTCCTCTGTTTACTCCACCAGATCACTATTTATCGCTGACTCCTCTGTTTACTCCACCAGATCACTATTTATCGCTGACTCCTCTGTTTACTCCACCAGGCCACTATTTATTGCTGACTCCTCTGTTTACTCCACCAGGTCACTACTTATCGCTGACTCCTCTGTTTACTCCACCAGGTAACTATTTATCGCTGACTCCTCTGTTTACTCCACCAGATCACTATTTATCGCTGACTCCTCTGTTTACTCCACCAGATCACTATTTATCGCTGACTCCTCTGTTTACTCCACCAGGTCACTATTTATCGCTGGCTCCTCTGTTTCCTCCACCAGGTCACTAATTATCGACTTTTCTATTGCTCGCAAATGCAAAACTTTGTTCGTACACACACGAAATTTCTCCGACGTTTTCCGTACATAAATAACCGCCTCGTAAATCGTTTTGGATACAACTGTAGCACAAGCTAAGAGTGTTTTTCATTGGTCAATGCAGCTCATTTGGTTAGAACGATATTATAGCAATCTGAGGTGTATTGTTCGACGTCTAGTGTGGTCATGCTGAATTGTTACACACAGAGCACTGTTGTTGATTCTATTTTGTTAATGTTTTTATCATCAAAGTTCCGCAAGAGGTGGTTTTCGTTTAAAAAAATGATATATCAAAGTTACTGCCATTCAAAAAAAAAGTTTCAAATGCATCCTTACAGTATTTAGCAGTGGAGTTTCACGAACCCTATATTTCTAACTGAGGTAACAGAAATTACACGGAAGAGGATGTGTCGCCTGAATCAGCGTAGGTCTCTTAAACGATGGCTACATTTATTTTAACCCTTTTCATGATGAAAGGAAATTCACGCGAATGCCCCAAAGCTGCGGGCGTGACGTCATTTGAATATGGCACCAACGATTACGTTACTAATTCCTGTAACGTTCGAGCAGGTACCCATACAGCCCATGATTACATTCGACGTTTCTGAACCACAAAATGTAGTGAGCGGGTGCCATGGTCGTACCGTTACGTACCGCATCGCTGGAAAAGCTATTTTGCCGGTATTTCCCCTCAGATTATTTTGCTGTTAAGCTAACACAATCTTTTGGTGGCGTAATCTCGCCGTATTGATGTGTTTTGAAAATAGTTTGGATCGTTTCCAAAGATGGCGGTTGTTTCCACTAATCGAAGATGAGTTCTCAAACATGATTGTTATTTTCTACGTGCAAACCTTTTTAGAGAATAGATAATGCATTGGTACGCCTAACACATCAGGTTGTTCTTAAATAGATATAAAGATGTGCTTACTCTAACAAAATGAATGTATATAATAATAAATGTTACATTGAAATTGATATGTTACGCTTGATACAGATATGTTTATCAATATAATACTGATACTTGATACAAATGTGTTACCCTAGATGAAGATTCATACAAATGCGTTACCCTAGATGAAGATGCGTTACCTTTGATACAAATGTGTTACCCTAGATGAAGATGCGTTACCCTTGATAAAAATGTGTTACCCTAGATGAAAATGCGTTACCCTTGATACAAATGTGTTACCCTAGATGAAAATGCATTACCCTTGATACAAATGTGTTACCCTAGATGAAAATGCGTTACCCTTGATACAAATGTGTTACCCTAGATGAAAATGCGTTACCCTTGATACAAATGTGTTACCCTAGATGAAAATGCGTTACCCTTGATACAAATGTGTTACCCTAGATGAAAATGCGTTACCCTTGATACAAATGTGTTACCCTAGATGAAAATGCGTTACCCTTGATACAAATGTGTTACCCTAGATGAAAATGCGTTACCCTTGATACAAATGCGTACCCTAGATGAAGATGCGTTACCCTTGATACAAATGTGTTACCCTAGATGAAGATGCGTTACCCTTGATACAAATGTGTTACCCTAGATGAAGATGCATTACCCTTGATACAAATGTGTTACCCTAGATGAAGATGCGTTACCCTTGATACAAATGTGTTACCCTAGATGAAGATGCGTTACCCTTGATACAAATGTGTTACCCTACCATGCAGTTGTATGTGATAAGGATCCCTGTCCCAAAGCAGGCTATTCATCAGACAATTCCACCGTAGTTCTGTTTCCGATATGATTAACAAAGTTGATTTTTTTTTTTTATATTTTTGTCTCGGTCTAAAGGGAACACCAATAGGAGGATTGGGCATTGCTCAATCTATACTTGAAAGAAACTATAACATCACGTAATGGACATATTGTTTACAAGTTTCTGTAGAGCTAGCAGTGTATCATGTGAAGGGTGTTAAAGTAAACAGTGGAAATGTAACCGGTTCACATAAATGTGCTACTTTAATCGTGATGAGAATAATCCATACATACATACCAGTGTACTGTAAAGTATAATCGGTGTCTTCAAACAATCGAACAGTTACACATTAAAAACTCACAATTTGTCTATTGTTAAATCGAATTCTTGAAAAGACTGGCAGTTGGGCTTTTAATGGTACTCAAATCCCAATGCACAACCTATTGATTCTATCACATGACCTATTGTCTCGTAACGCTGCAAGATGTATATCCCTAACTGTGAAAGTATCAAAACAAGAGGTTCGTCGGACCTGTAACGCTTATCTGTTTCTTTTGTTGTTTGAATAGGACTAAATGTTGAAATAGTTCGGCTAACTTAGACCATTCTGGCTATCTTAGATACATTATTGAACAACCAATTCAATTAACTCACGTTTATAGTGCAAGGACAGAAACCTTTGTAAGACGTTTGATTATAAGTGCCTTATATGATTGCGAAGTGTTACCTGCGGAAGACATAGCTTAATTCCTACATTATTGTTTCATAATGTAATTTTCAAACCAATGTTAAGAAAATAGCATCAAGGTGATTTATCTCAAAATAAATTTGGTTGGCTAACCACTTGAATTAAAACAAATGCTCAGCTCACTAAACTTGCAATTTATTTAGAGCTAAGTCACCTTAAGCTACATTCTTATCATTGAATCGGAAATTACATATTTTTAACATTTCATTACATTTTAAATCGAGTTGAAAATGCCTTTTAAAAATTTCATTTTTTTAAATGACAATTAAGTTAGATGCTCATGATAGGTTTTATCAAATATAATTGATGTATAAACAAGTACAAGGTTTATGTGAAGCTAGATTTATCTCAGAGAGTATCGTCAACAACTTGTGTGTGGGCAATACATGTTGCGTTCAAAGCGTGGTAACATGTTGATAGTTGTCAAATAATTTCAATATGTAATTAAGATATAATGTACATGTATGTCTGTTACACTGGAATGCATATAGAGGTGAACATTATTTTGGAAAAAATAACTAAGGATAAGACCGCATGCGGCCTGAGCTGGTTACGTTTTTGCAACAATTCCGAGTTATATTTTCCATTATAACATCAAACAAATTTAAGAGGCTATCTCACATCTACAAAACAAACAGCGGTTCTTCACAGAGATGGACAGAAGTAGCGACTTCCAGGGATTTGTGAATTGTTCATGAGGTCACTTATTCGCGGGACCCGGTCTGGTCACTACAGCCAAGTATCAGTCTCGCGAGACTCGGTCTGGTCACTACAGCCAAGTATCAGTTTCGCGAGACCCGGTCTGGTCACTACAACCAAGTATCAGTCCTCTTACAAACTGTTACTTTATCAATTATGTCTGCGTCGCGATCCGAAGTTAAATGTCAATGTGATGACAATATACAGAATAGTAATTAGTGTTCGTACGGTATGTTCTACGATTGTTTATAGACATTATGAAGTATCCAAAGACATGGGTCTACTCCGGACTTTAATTAAAAAACCCAAGGCAATACCGACATACATCAAACCGTGATTAAAACACTAAATCGATGAAACATTGATAAAAAAATTGGGAAAAAATTAACGTAGACCACTGAAAATTACAAGGATCAGTTGTTCAGTTACTTAAACTAAACCTTTGACTTAAAGACGTTATATTTTCCAAAGTTTGAAATATTTGTATCCTGCTTACCTACAGATTGTGCGATATTATTTGCTTTACTTGTACAGAAAGTACCAATCATGGTACGGAATATTCAGCAGAACTCAAACATCGTACAAGAATGAAAAAGGTAATGAGAATCAATCGGAGTTGACAAGACTCTTTAATACACAACACCAACACTGAACATACGATATGTTCAATTTACACTATGTTACGTATTCATGACAACACCATTCTCTATCCCAAATTATATTCTTTTTCACTTTTGTATATCTTTCAATATCTAACGATGTGCCTCCTTTAATTGACACCTTAATCATACCGAACACAGTTCCAACACATTACTCCTGTTAATGATTCCAAGGTCACACCGCGTTTTCACACTGGCGGTAAAACGTCATGGCGCCAACATATGAATCCCTATGTCCCAGCGGAATGGATAGTGTATATCCAGACGGATGCACGATATCAATAAGCCAAAAGTTCATCATATCTACAGGGAAAGTATGACAAACCTCATATCTCCCACAAAGGTACTTAATTAGCCTCCCTTCAATGATTAATATTCAGGAGTGTTGCCATCACCTCCGACAAACCTTCATCATCGATTTTGTGGACAACTCGTACACCTTTTTGTGTCAGATTTTACACAGACTCCCCCCTTCGCGCACCATCCGTGACGCAGTGGACACATCATGGTTTGGCGTCTGGACTGCTACATCAGGGGTATGGACGGGACCATGTTTCACCGTCTAACCGGGTTTTGTTCACCTGAAAATCAAGCGACCGTATATGATACTGATGGGGTCCATCTTTTAACAACATCAGGTCAGTACTGGTATCAGCCATGAAGAGAATGAGAACCCATTGAATGGTATGTTAATACAAACCTGCATTAACACAGGATATTGTGACATATATATATACCCAGCATGATGTACACTGGGTCACTCTGATGGAAGGCATTTCATCTTTCATTTATTTAACAACAACAAATAACTTTAAAGGGCTATATTAGAGCTTTTCCTGTTACTAACGCCTGTGTTGGTTATTTTTGTTTCACATTCTTCATGTACAGGTGGTGTCCTTATACTAATGTCGACTTGGACAATACAATATGAGCTATTGGTGAGCTTGTTACACCTGTTTCATCAGTTTGTGCTTACCAAGCTCTATTACACTGTGTGTATCTGTGTGGGATACTTAGCTTTAACTATGTTTCTGTAGGGATACTGATGCTACACGTTGTATCTATGTGGGAAACTAGATGAGGCTATACTTTGTATCTGTGTGGGATAACGAGCTCTATTATGTATCTGTGTGGGATACTGAGCTGCAATTATGTATCTGTATTTGATACTTAGCTACAGTGCTCTATTACACTGTACGTATCTGTGTGGAATACCGAGCTATGTTAATTGTCTGTGTGGGATACTGAGCTGCAATTATGTATCTGTGTGGGATACTTAGCTATAATTATGTATCTGTGAGAGATACTTAGCTATAATTATCTATCTGTGTGGGATACTTATCTATAATTATGTATCTGTGAGAGATACTTAGCTATAATTATGTAACTGTGGGGGATACTTAGCTATAATTATTTATCTGTTTGGGATACTTAGCTATAATTATGTACCTGTGTGGGATACTTAGCTATAATGATGTATCTGTGTGAGATACTTAGCTATAATTATGTATCTTTGTGGGATACTTAGCTATATTTATATATCTGTGTGGGATACTTAGCTATAACTATGTATCTGTGTGGTATACTTAGCTATAATTATGTATCTATGTGGGACACTTAGCTATAATTATGTATCTATGTGGGACACTTAGCTATAATTATTTATCTGTATTGGATACTTAGCTATAATTACGTATCTGTGTGGGACACTTAGCTATAATTATGTACCTGTGTGGGATACTTAGCTATACTTATGTATCTGTGTGGGATACTTAGCTATAATTATGTATCTGTGTGGGATACTTAGCTATAATTATGTAACTGTGAGGGATACTTAGCTATAATTATATATCTGTGTGGGATACTTAGCTATAATGATGTATCTGTGTGGGATACTTAGCTATATTTATATATCTGTGTGGGATACTTAGCTATATTTATGTATCTGTGTGGGATACTTAGCTATAATTATGTATCTGTGTTGGATACTTAGCTATAATTATCTATCTGTGTGGGATACTTAGCTATAAATATGTATCTGTGGGGGATACTGATCATGAGACTAGTATCTGTGTGGGATACTTAGCTATAATTATGTATCTGTGTGGGATACTTAGCTATAATTATTTATCTGTATTGGATACTTAGCTATAATTATGTATCTGTGTTGGATACTTAGCTATAATTATCTATCTGTGTGGGATACTTAGCTATAAATATGTATCTGTGGGGGATACTGATCATGAGACTACACTTTGTATCTGTGTGGGATACTGAATTAGGTATCTTAAGGATACAGTAGCTTTCCATGATGTATGTGTCGGAGACCGTAGTTGTAGTTATGATATATTTACTAAGCTGTTGTTCCCATTAATGTTTGTAACCTATTAGGTATATATGTACAGGTATTTGTGGGGTACTGATCAGTGTCTGAGGAACACATGCCCACAGCCATTTTTCCTTGGATAACTACATGTGTCTGATATCAAATTATTTACATTGTTAGTATCTGTGTGGGATACTTTGGTGATTCTTTTTAAGCTGATCAACAACATTCTGTCAATATGTTGATCTATATATTTGACGCATTTGTGGGGATACTGTTGCCTGTGTATGACCTATATCAATTGTGCTTCCATTTCGAGTTGTGAACCATTATGAAGCTCTGACACATTTTATATCAAAGTTGGGATCAAAAACATGCTTGATTTGGGGTCATCCATTTATCGCTTGCAATGAAGTAACTGCTTTTGTTGTTTATTATAGATGGATCAACCTTCCAGTCATGATGAGACACCACGCCGAGGGAAGGTTAGGGACCCAAAAATTATCCCTGGCAACTCCGGAGGAGAGAAAGGTTCCCAGACAAGAGGAAGGAAAATTTGTCAGAAGGTAGCAACTCTACCTAATAACAACCCAATCCCAGCAGCTGCCGGGTCGGAGGACCAGGCTAGTCACATAAATGCTGCTGCACGTGTGGAGGACCTCGTTACCCAGGTGACTCAGAAAGTGGTACAGCAAATGGAGGGGTTCTGGCGACGCCAGTCCCCATCACGCCAGTGCTGGAGACAGATGATGTGTTGGAGCCACGACAAAGTCGGCCGAAGTGAAGGACAGGGGCTGCCTCAGGAGCCAAAGGGTCAAATGGTTGCAAGCGACCTAGACGGTCTAGGACGCCAAGACGACTAGATGTCCCCTCGTCGGATACAACAAGTGAGAGTAATAAGGACTCAAGTGACTAGGACAGTTTAGAACGACAGACATATTGCAGATTGACCGGAAAATAGGTCAGAAACAAATGCTTCGCCGATTGGGTATTCTCTCTGTTTTCGTTGGAACTGACAGTACACAAAAGTACCACGCTTACCAGAAACCTTTTGAAAGGTTTGCATGGAAAGAAAATGTATGGGAGTTGCGTCCTCATTTCAATTTTTGAAACATATATTTTTAAGTCAGAACTAGATAATTCATACAGTCGTCTGTCCTGTTATATGTATAGACCCGTTCTGTTATGTTCACGCTGTACAGCCCCTTCCTGTATTGGTCACAATGTACAGTCCCGCCCTGTAATCGTCACACAGTACAGTCCCGTCCTGTTCAGAACCACAGACATATTGCAGATTGACCGGAAAATATGTCAGAAAAAAATGATTCGCCTATTGAGTGTTTCTATTCTGTCTGTTTTCGTTGGAACTGACAGTACACAAAAGTACCACGCTTACCAGAAACCTTTTGAAAGGTTTGCATGGAAAGAAAATGTATGGGAGTTGCGTCCTCATTTCAATTTTTGAAACATATATTTTTAAGTCAGAACTAGATAATTCATACAGTCGTCTGTCCTGTTATATGTATAGACCCGTTCTATTATGGTCACGCTGTACAGCCCCTTCTTGTATTGGTCACAATGTACAGTCCCGCCCTGTAATCGTCACACAGTACAGTCCCGTCCTGTAATCGTCACACAGTACAGTCCCGTCCTGTAATCGTCACGGTGTACAGTCCCGTCTTGTAATCGTCACAATGAACAGTCACGTTCTATAATCACCACACTGTACAGTCACGTCCTATAAATCGTCATACTAGATAGTCTCGCCCTATAATCGTCACACTGAACAGTCCCGCCCTATAATCGTCACACTGTACAGTCCCACCCTATAATCGTCACACTGTACAGTCCCGCCCTATAATCGTCACACTGCACAGTCCCGCCCTATAATCGTCACACTGCACAGTTCCGACCTATAATCGTCACACTGAACAGTCACGTTCTATAATCACCACACTGTACAGTCACGTCCTATAAATCGTCATACTAGATAAACTCACCCTATAATAGTCACACTGTACAGGCCCACCTTTTAATCGTCACACTGTCCAGGCCCGCCCTATAATCGTCACATTGTACAGGCCCGCCCTATAATCGTCACAATGTACAGTCCCGCCCTATAATCGTCACACTGGACAGTCCCGCCCTATAATCGGCACACTGCACAGTTCCGACCTATAATCGTCACACTGAACAGTCCCGCCCTATAATCGTCACACTGTACAGGCCCGCCCTATAATAGTCACACTGTACAGGCCCGCCTTTTAATCGTCACACTGTACAGTCCCGCCCTATAATCGTCACACTGTACAGTCCCGCCCTATAATCGTCACACACAAGTAGCTTATGTACCTATGTAAATATACGGGGAAATGACAATAAGTTATAAAATTAGTAAAAAGAAGTTTGAAATATGAAAGCAGTCCTACCAGAGGACACTTTACATGAGGCCACAGTGGCCAAGTGGTAAAGGCGTCCACTATCTACAATCACTAGCCCTCTGTCACTGGGTTGTTGGTTCGAGGCCTACGTGGGGCATTTGCCAGTACTGGCCAAGGGTCAATATTGTTTCTCCCAGTACTTTGGTTTTCCCCCACCACCAAAACCTGGCTCGTCCTTAATTGACCACAGCTGTTAATAGGATGTATACCACAAACATACCATACAGTCTGTATTAATCCCAGTCCCCTCAACCTCTTCGCAACACTGCCTATAACGATGTAGTATTATGACAATGTTGTATATTGGTTTCTGTAGGTTCTGCTTCCTGATCTCAATCCATTGTTTAATTATCTTAATTAAATCTAAGATGTTTTTGAAATAGTTATCTTTATTGCATTGTGTTACTCCTGGTGTTAAACTTGTTATACATTATTGATATTTTAGGGACATTTTTATAACCCAACAATATCTTACACATGCTGACAGTGAAAGCGTCAGGGTCGTAAAGGGTGTTGGTGTCTGTCGAGTGACAGTCCACGGAGTCACAGCAAAACAGTTTTATAGTCTGTTGAAACGATAATATTAACAGGTTCCTTGACAGATTAGATCAAGTTTCAGCGGAAACAGTGGACCCATTAACTTCATCAAAGAGTCTTTCCCACCAATGATGGAGGCACCAGGCGTTCATGTATGCGGTTCATGCATCACTGTACATATGGAGACAGGAGTCGCTGGTTTAGGCACCTGTGGAGAGATAATCACTACTCAAAAGAATTGTTCATATTTCCCTCGGGTAGTATGACATACATTTCTGAAGAATTTGTTGCCTTTTATGGCAAGCCTTCATTGTGTTTCTCATTGATTTATTATATATATAACGGTGTAGGATCTAAATTATAACTGTCATGGTCTGGGAAAACTATTCAGCCATACTTCTGAGATAAATGTATTTGAAAATGGCAAATATATTCATAAAAAAACATTAATGAGATTTTGCAATGAAAATAAAACTTCATATGAGGTCTGCTTTAATGAACTTTTAAAATGTCCTTGAGGAGAAATTTCGAATTTCTAAAAAACAGAATCAGATCAAAGGGTGCCTTGTTTTGATATGTATGTGATGATTGGATCCGACTTAGGGAAGGAAATCATTACTTAAGTTATGCAAAATTCATAACTTAAGATGAGGAATGTGAAAACATTTGACAGGTTGAAGACTGTCTATAGCCATAAACATGGGTTTCATAGTTGCCCCTGTTTTTCAACTCCCAGATAATCCAAACGTCGTACTCAGCTGGTTGGTTAACTTCTTTCATCAATTTGATTTTGGAAAAAACCTGAAATTCATAATTAGGAGATATGAAGAAAACATGATCTTGAATTTTCATGATGTAGCATCAAAATGGATGATTAAGTTATACAAGTGGCTAATTTACTAACACTCATAATTCAAAACAATACAATATAATCTCATTGTTTGGGTGTAATCATTGTGATTAAAGGATTTTCAGAATAGGAACCTCATGCTTTTGTATGTATACTCTGTCTGGTATCAGAAAATATTTTTTTAAAGTTAAAAATGTGTAGAAAAGTAAAACAAATTACAACTACAAAATGTAATAGGTACAGTTGACATGTGCATTTGGGTTTTCCCACCTCCCTTACACAATATCTGAAATGTGCTATGTAGGAAAATATCTCGGGTGTTTACTGTTCCTTCGATTGTCCTGTCAATGAAAACAAAGGAATGACACAATCCACATATCAGTCAGAATCAGGAGCTATGGTATCTTGTTATCTGTGTAATTAACACAACACAGTTCATATACAGTAACATTTGTTTGTGTCGTTTAGGTGTTTAAGAATACATGTACAACTCCTGTGTTGGTCGGTCAGCCATGACCGGGGATCTTCCCAGAAAATGTTTTCTCACCAGCTGTACACTGGAAGCGTTATTATTAGTTAATCACAAGATGCATATGGTTTATAAAAAAAAAATACTATAGAAGAAAGTGTTATATCTCTGCTGTTTTATCTAGCATCTTAACTCTCTATATGATACAGGTGGTAGTAATATAGCTAGTACTCGTGGTCGAACAAGGAAGGCCCAAAGGTCGCCATCCTGTGTGGGGGTATAACTGGCCAGATAGTAATCATACATTATTGACTATCATAACTCTAATGTTCCCAGACTAAACTCTTTTTTTGTCTTGCTTTTTTTGTGAACTGTGGTATTAAGTAATGGCAATTTTCTTCAAAATGTTTCCAAATCATTGACAAAATAAGATTTATTTATTAAGTTATAACAAGAACAAGAAATTAAGCCTGAGCACAAAATCCATACTTGACCATGAAAATGGTTTCATGAATATGGGCCCAGGTATTTCAGATGTTCGAGTGACATAATAGATAGCGCACTTGCAATCGCTTTCCACCAAGACAGCCAGGGTTCAATTCCAACTCGGACATGACAAGATATTGGGTCACCAGCTCACTTAAGTGGGTCTCGGGTGGTCCAGTTTCCTCCCACAATTGGACCATCTATGCGCTTACCGTCCAGGCCAACAACAATGATAAACAGAAGTAATTTATGTGCCAAAAATGTTGTAGGATAGATTAAGTGTATGTCATATTACTTAATAAAAGTTCTAGCCCCCAAATTTTGCCACACTGTTCCACCGCCAAAAGTTGTGACTAAATATTGGAAACTGTTTTTTTTTTCTGTCGCGACTATACTGTGATTGGGAAGGTTTTAGGATTCCATTGGTAATTCTTTACATTTATATCGTTATAGGGGAATTGCTTTGTATTGTTATGATATATTGTATTGTTACACCTGGGTTACCAGGGCAGGCAATTATTGATGTAGAATTGTTTTGGTAAAAAAACAATGAAAGTTTGATTTCTGTTTCTGTCTGAAGTAGAGATGAACAGGGCTACTCGCTTCAATGTTCTGCTAAATTAGTACATCTATACAACATGACAACCCAGTTGTATGTCCTGTTTCCTTGTCAAATGGATGATTTTGAATTCTCCTGTGTCATCTGGCGCCTGTATTGGGGACTAATTAGTAAGATAATGTCGTAGATGGGAATAAGTTAGTACTACGCACTTTGTCACCTCAATAATAGCCAGCCAACAGTGAAAAATTCATTAAACTTCCATAATACAAACCGTTTAACCCGAACTGAATGATACATGAAATACAAGAGTGAAGTCCTTATTGTTTTGTAGGTAACAAGTAGTGAATATTATATAGGAAGAATTTGTAGAGTTTTGGGATTTGTAACATATATGGGGACTGGCACTTGATATTATATAGGGAGTATTGTGGTTTGGGGACTTGTAACACACATAGAAACACTACTGTGAATACTGTCGTTGGCACCCATGTACGTGCAACATTTCAAAAGTCGTACACCGGCACGGTTTCTAGACCCCCTAGAACCATATACCCGAAAATTGTCAAAATTACGATTTTGTTCAAATTCAATGTTCCTGGTCCTGGCTCGGGGTGAGTAGCTGTTTCAATCTTAATGAAACTCGGTGTGAAGACTTTCATTGGCTTCCCCTGTACGTGAAACATTTCAGAAGTCGTGCACCGGCACGGTTTCTACACCCTCTAGGACCCTACACCCGAAAATTGTCAAAATTGAGAGTTTGTTCAAATTCAATGTTCCTGGTCCTAGCTCGGGGTGAGTGCCTATTTCAATCTTAATGAAACTCGGTTTGAAGACTGTCATTGGCACCCCCTGTACGTGCAACCTTTCAAAAGCCGTGCACCGGCATCCGTTTCACAGCATTTTTCTGTAAAATTTTGAATAAAGATTAACTGTCAAACTTTACATTGCCCGCAAAGGATAACATTAACGCCACAGACAGGGTATACAACATGTCATACAGGGTATATAACTTGTCAGACAGGGTATATAACATGTCATAAAGGGTATACAACATGTCATACAAGGTATATAACATGTCAGACAGGGTATTTAACATGTCAGACAGGGTATATAACTTGTCAGACAGGGTATATAACATGTCATACAAGGTATATAACATGTCAGACAGGGTTTATAATATGTCATACAAGGTATATAACATGTCAGACAGGGTTTATAACATGTCATACAGGGTATATAACATGTCAGACAGGGTTTATAATATGTCAGACAGGGTATATAACTTGTCAGACAGGATATATAACATGTCATACAGGGTATATAGCATATCATACAGGATACATAACATGTCATTCAGGGTATATAACATGTCATACAGGGTATATAGCATGTCATACAGGGTATATAACTTGTCAGACAGGGTATATAACATGTCATACAAGGTATATAACATGTCAGACAGGGTTTATAATATGTCAAACAGGGTATATAACTTGTCAGACAGGATATATAACATGTCATACAGGGTATATAGCATGTCATACAGGGTATATAACATGTCATACAGGGTACATAACATGTCAGACAGGGTATATAACATGTCAGACAGGGTATATAACATTGGCACCCCCTGTACTTGCAATATTTCAAAAGTCGTTTAATGGCACGGTTTCTAGACCTCCTATATAACTTGTCAGACAGGGTATATAACTTGTCAGACAGGTTATATAACATGCCGTGCCTTATTTGGATTTGAATTATTTAAAAAATGACGTTTTTATATTTCTTTTACGATTATCGACTTCATCTTTTCTCGGGACAATTTTTTCAAAATACTGAATTGATTCTGCTTACATCAAATGGATGCAGACTTTTATAATTTGTATCTGTTATGGAATGAGTTAGGGTTGTTACGGGGAAACCCTTAGGCTTCATAAATTTAACCTATATTTAAAACCTTGACATGGGCTGTAATTTGAACAGATTATCTCCCTTTTATTAACATGTATACAAGAAAGAAAATCAGTCATATCAACAACATATAAACACTCTCGTATATATTTCCAGATTATCCACCATCAACATAAATACCATTTATATAGTTTATTGAAAACATCTGTAAATAATCATAACGTTTATTTGATTGGAAACGTTTTTATGTATGTGAATGTATTGGTGTTTTAATTTGGTAGATTTGGAAACTGCATAATACAGCTGTTCGACCCTCTAGGACCCGTTGGTAAAGCTAGGGGCGAAATCCAAATGAGTCTAAAACAGTGTTTGCCACAAGCAGGTGGTGCATAAAAGTCCTTAATTGAAAGAATTTCAAAACTTAAAGGAGCACTGGTTAATATCTAATTATATCAACTGCTGTGGCGTAGCACACATGTATGCTTGTATGCTTAAACATATACTTAAAAATTTGAGAAGATTTTGTTCAATCTTATATTTTAATTAATTTCTTTTTTTAACAATCAAAAATGAATCAATCATAAAAAAGGAAAGAATAAAAAAAAATCTTGAAACTTTAGTCCGACGGAACATTATACATGTAACGTGCTGTCCTCAGATACTCCATTTTATAACGTGCATTGCATAATAATAGTATTTCAACATTTAATCTTATAAAATAGACTATAAGCATTTGTTTTTAGAAAAATGCCCGATTTGCCAATTCGATTCTAAATTCATCTCCACTTTCGTCTTCATTGCATAACCAATATATATATTTACCTGTAACTGTGATTTAGAAAAGGTACCAGTATATACCTATTCAGTGTACCTTCAGGAACTTGCCTGGATTGTTACTGCCAGGGGCACGGACCCGGGATATCTGCCCGAGCCTAGAATGAAGCCGTACTCCAAATAACAGATTTCTGTTATTTCCTAATTAGTGTCACAACATCAGGGTTATTAATTGTAGATGTGTATCTCTGAGAGTCAATTCAAATTAGAACGCGGAATTAGGCAAAATCTCTTCATGTCATTGAGTATTTTCTTTTGGATTGATGTATAAGTAGCGTAACATAATTCCTTTTATTTATCTATTTTATTTCTAAATTGGTAAATGACAACCTACTCGTCTACCCTTAATAAGATTGAACAGAGACTAATACATGGAAAAATATTAATCTCATTTATTTTCACGTTATGTCAATTTGTTACAACTCTTATAAGTTCTTACAACTCACCAGACGCGTATATTACTTATAATATATACGTCTCTGAACTTACTAGGCTCTCTCCCAACAATACAATACAGAAAATATTATCATATATTATGTACTTAATAACTGATATATAAAACAGAAAGAAAAAGGAATGGAAAATAGTTTGATTATGAATATCTTGAATAGTTTAAGTTGAAAACATTGCTGTCTTTTCCTGTAAAACTTTTTAATGTTTCGACTTCTATTATTTGAAATGCTTTGCAATTCAATTACAATTCCTTATTGATTTTTTTGGGTATTATGGGGTCTTTTTTGTGTAAATACGACATCAGTCTCGAACTTTTCTTTTTTCCTACCTCTTTCCTTTATCTTTACATTCTCCTTCTTCTTCTCTGTATGAAATAATATGGAAAGAGTGAGAACCATTTTATATAACAAATATCGATAAAACTTCTGTCATCGGGGATTGTGAAATAGCCAACGGTAAACTTGTTTGCAGGGAGAGTACATAACTCAGATATATATAGTTAACAATACCCGCGTCACCATAATATCATTACGTTACATACATGTCCCCAATGTCAGGTAACAGAAGTTTGGGTAAATCGTGCCACCCTGTCTAACCTGTTATTTAGTTATATTGAACTGTTGAAAGTTGTATGGACTAATGAGAATGACAACGAATTACACACAAATGAACGCTTGGAAACTGAATATGACTATACTAATGTTATACGTTGTATACATATGGATAATACATATATAGTGTAATTGAAATATAGTGCTAATTCAGAGAGAATGAATTCAGAGAGACACTAGCGATACATAAACATGTATAAAGTAATGAGTCATTCCCTGCCTTTACAGCACCAGGATAGTTTGTTATTTTATTCATTATCAAAAAGGAAACGCGTCTGTAGAAAATACATCCTGGCAGAGTAAGAGCAGAGAATGACATAGATATGTTTTAGGGAAAATACATGGGATATAACAATATTTATGTCTCATAATCAAGATTGTCATGTACAACTGTTCATATTCTGAAAACACAGAACATATTAGATATTTGATAATTTTGGACATATCTTGTACTCAGTGGTTTTGGAAAAGATGTGTTCTGTTGAAAATTGAAATGCTCACTTCGCCATGGTTTTCTATGGAAAAGAATCAAATCTACGTTGACAAACACTGACAATTGTCTTTTTTTCTAGCGCCTGTACAGATTAAAATAGGATCAGACTGTGTAACATTCTTTATACTCCAAGTGTTCCGATAACTTACGCTCTCTGCACCCCTGACATATGTCGTAGCAAATTTGACGGCATGCGGCTTCTATAATTGGTTGGTCTCAGTTTAAATTCCTGACAAATCGCTAGGCACATACATGTCCTTTTAAGATTCAGAGAAAAGAAACCCGACTTCAAAGCCAGATTTTTTGATGTACATCAAATGATCAATCTAGTCGTATTGTCTCATCCACAAGAAGGCGCACACTGAACATTCGATTTCGTCATGACATATTCCAGGGGCGCAGATAGTGTAAGTCAGCGTAGCCCAAGGAGTATCGAGAAGATCTGTGTAAAATCGTTGGTATCTGTTTTAAATTTTACAGATTTATTGAAAAATGCCATTATGTCATGTTGAAACCTTACTATTCCGGAGCACCTGAGTTTCCCCTCTACCAGCTCAAGAACTCATTTGATCTTCTAGACAAAGGAACATTGACTACCTGTCCTTTGTGTCAATAGCTCATACTAAAACCTAATTTATAGAGATAAGAAGTGTGAAATGACAATCAACGTGGATATGGAGACATGAATGTTTTAAAACCATTTTGTGTACTTTTATCAACTATTCCTGGATTATATTGTATCTTGAGTAGAACATTTATTCGTTTTAATGGATACAAGTAAGCAGACTCTAAATACCTGTTATACTAATTTATTCCGGAGGCATCGTTCTGTCAAAACCTGTAGTATACAAAGTACAATCTTAAAGAGTTTTTGTGGACGGTTCAACGATCTGTTAAATATGTAGATTTCTCCAATACGTGCTGTAGATTTCGTCAATACGTGCTGTAGATTTTATTAACTCCAGCATATAAAGTTCACAGTAATCCATACATGGTTCACAACACGTTCATTTATCTCCCGTAATCCATAAGTTTCCTTTATAGTCCTTTCACACAACATCCACTTTCAGTCTCCATTCTCTATATCACTAAAACTCTAAAACTAGCTAAACTACATGTTTATTAACTCCTAATAAAACGTAACTCTCTCCAATAGCAGTGCGCGCTTTTCGTTATATATGACTCCCGTATTTATATGTGCTAAAATTAGCTTACGCGATCATTGGTCAACGTGGTGCAGTTGCAGATGCAGTGCACGTGGACATTATTGATTTATTCTAAGCCTTGACCAGTACTTTAAGAAGTTACCTAACTTATCCACGACAGTACCTTGGCCTCTTTTATATTAAGCGCTTACCAAATAAATATCAATATTACTACTGTCCGTATTATACGGGTCATTACACTATCCCCTCCTCAATCAAAGATTGTGTCCTCACGAACTCAAATATTATAAGTAAATTATTGAAATGATTTTTAGCACTCGAACCATTCACATAGATTCGAAAACCGTACAAACAATACCTTACTATTTAATCTAACATAATCGAACATTATAACATTGACTATATAAACCTATACTCTGTACATGTTCATGTTTTACGTTTTTATTACTTCACAAATTATGGAATATCTTATCTCCATACTTCATTCATATCTTGCACTACCCCTTCAATCCGTATTCTCTTTTTTTAACTGTCATGGACATGTTATCATGTGTCCGAGCCACCGGTAAAAATATGTTATCAGAAATTTAAAATACACCCGTATTCCCAATATTTTGCTAACTCCTATATCGGTTATCTTACCGTGTTACTACGTTACATTTATATATCGTAAAATAATCCAATTCGAAAGTTCATGTCACTGCAAAACACAGTGTTTGGTATTAATAAAATCCAAAAGAATCATTAATTTAAATTCATCGTTCGTGGCTAAAGTTATTTACGTTTATATCTCTATATATATTTTTTACAATTAATACGGTTTTCTTTATTAGGAAAGCACTGTCCTCCGGATCCTGTCTTCATCCCCCCAGGGGCCAGCATCCATTAAAGGCAATTAGTTGTGGATTTCTCCGTTTTTCCCGTCCGAAATTGAACTATCCGAATATTTTTCCTCACAGTTTTTGTTTTCATTAGAGTCACCGTTTACTATCAACCAAATTATCAAAGTTGTAGCTTTATCACACATAGGAAGCGTCCAAATTTTAATTCAGTCTTCGATGGCCGAATTACACAATATTTCGGTGTCTCTTTTCAGTTTTGCGCGTTGTCTCTGATTTGATCTAGAATGTCCTGACATATTTGTCCGTCGGGATCTTTAAAATTGTATAGCCACGTTCAAGATCCAAGGTCTGTCCTTATCAGAATCTCACGACCCAGCAAATAATGTTTGAAATATTTTTATGGCCGTGACCTTCGAAGGATCCGTCCTAATGCCATTCTGGGAAACAACATGTCCCAGAAATCTAACTTCCCTTTAACTTTAAATTAGCATTATCTTGGCGGTCAAAACAGCGGTCAAATTACACAAGTGCTGTTTGAAATCCTTTGCATACACGATGATATCATCCAGATAAGGCACTGCAATATGTCATTGCATTCATCTGAGTGCTTTCTCAATTATTCTGGAAAACGTAGCTGGCGCATTACAAAGCCCAAAAGCCATCTTCGTGTATTGATTCAGTCCTCCCTGAGGTGTAGCGAACGCGGTCTTTTCCTTATCTCCGGTTTCAGCAGTTTCGAATCGCGTACGAGATGGTACTAACTCAGGACGTTCTTCCGATGCTATATTCCAGAAAGTCTCTTCTGTTATGAAGGTTCTCCTGGCACCGGAGTCTACTTTCCAAGTTAAAGGGCTCCCCTGTATCATCCCTTTCACCGTCATACTCGAGTTCCCTTTAACCTTTATTTCGAGTTATTCCTCCGTCTCTTCCTGTTTGCGATCGTTCGCGGAAGATAAATTCGTGACATCACTCTCACCAATGTCTGTTCCTATTACGCCGTTTACCCCTCCCGTATGACGCGGCCATGGGCTGTCCGCCTTACTGTATGTGGCTCCGGTAACGTTCGGAATATGGGATATTTCCTGTGTTAGGCCTCCTCGAATCATGGACTGGCGCATGGCCTTCTGATCGAGTTCCTGCTCGTTTAACTGCTTATATTTGGAATTCTGCCTTATAGCTCCGTCGTTAGCTGGGACTGGACATGTGTTCCTTAAATGCTGGGTACTTCCACACTGGAAACATCTCCGATTTTGAGTGTTGTTTCCAGAACTTGTCCCGTTCTTTGCATTTACATTGTACACACCACGGTGTCCAGCGGTTTTCTGGTGTTTTTCACTCACTTCTATACATTCATCCTACATAGAGTAAGTAACAGCGTCCTGACGTGCCTTAGGCCGCATTCGCCTTATAGACACACGAAAGTTTTCAGACGGGCTACAATTATCCAAAAACGTTTTCATAATGCCTTCTTCAACGTATTCACGGTTTGTTGGATAAGCCCTCCTAAACAGGTCCTAAAGTGCTTGCGCGAAATCCCGGAAAGATTCGTCCGTTTTACGCTTGCGAAGTTTCGCCTCAGCAATATAACTTTCCTTCATTGCCTAACAGCCGAAACGTTCGTCCATACTATTCCTTAACTGGTCCCAGTTTGCGCGTGTTGTTTCCGGTAATCCATACGCGAACACCTCTGCTTGGCCTCTCAGAACGGTATAAAACATGTTTAAAGCCCTGTCAGGATTTTAAGGATTTTAATTGGAAATCTATTTAAAAAGGAGTGAATTTTGAAAAAAAATTGAAAGACACATCTTTTGGCAAAATAATGTCAATAAAAATGATACTGCCATAGATTAGTATTGCATTAATGTATATCAATTTAATAAATGCTGAAATTGTGTAAAATAAATGATCTATATACGATTAAAAATGGACGCTTTATAATAAAACCATTTACACATAGTAATTTGCATGGAAAAGTTATCTTTCTTGGAAAAACTTCACAGTAGAGAAATAGGTAGTCGGTTTCCTGAAGTACAGAAAAATGGACACATTTGACTCATTGATGAAAAACAACTGCTTTAATGCCTGGATTGCTTTGAAATACTTTAATATTGAGAGAACAAACTGTTCTGTCAATGATAAACATACAATATTCATCAGTGTAATATTAAACATTAGAATATGCGGAAATTGTGATACTGTCTCCCTACATTGGATTTTTAACTAGGGATGTACTTCCTATTTCCGTTCATCAATACACTCCCATGACCTTAAGGGGGATTTGGAACGTGCGGGTTTCTCTCACCCCGAGAGAATCACTACAATTATTCCCTTAAGCTACGATGTCGATATCATCCAACAACCCTTGACCTAAATCCTGCACCACATCCATAGTTAGACACTATAGACATTATGTGTGATCACTCACGTAGTTTTACAGCAATGTAATGAATATATCCTCTATTCTATGTTTACATTCCATCAATAGTAAACGCCGACCATGGTTCAAGGCCATCCATTATAACACTCATCGTTTAAATGTTCTTTCGTTGGTAGTATTAACGGAAGGAATAACCGTATCGAATTATATCTTACATCATTGAAATAGTGCCACAAATCAGTGGTAACATTATACATTGAAATGGTGCCAAAAATCAGTGGTAACATTTAAATTGAAATAGTGCCACAAATCATTGGTCACATTATACATTGAAATGGTGCCAAAAATCAGTGGTAACATTTAAATTGAAATAGTGCCACAAATCTGTGGTAACATTATACATTGAAAACACCGTGATATTCGGTTTGATTACTATGTATCATTTAACTTAAATTAGCCGTGTATTGCCTTTGCGGGCGAACAGAGATGAGAAGAGTTTGGAATCAGTTGCGTGTAGTATAAAGTTGTTGTCGATCTCAGTCAGCGTCTAATGAATACGGCTAACACATCTGCTTCTTCATTTTCTGAAAGAAATATATTTCAACTTATCTTGGGTTTTGTGAGTTTTTGAATTTGTGAACCGCTTTGAGACGACCTACGAACTAGGTTGTGATAAAGCGGTATATAAGAACCACGAACTATTAAATATTATCATTGGGTGTTTTATGTTGAATATTCTCTTTACAGCTAATATTATATGAGAATGTACGGTTATTTTACTTTTAGTTCCCATGTAAAACAAACGGCCAATGTATACCTACAAATCTTCATATCATCCTACAACCTGGGCGATACATGGAAAGAATCACGACCAGTTCTCAAGCTCATTTTCTTGTGCCAGTGATACATTTATACATTCTCATATTTCGTCAATGATTAGTAAGAAATTTTGAAAAATGTTGATCCTAGTACTGTTTTCAGTGTTTATGCTTGACTTTATGACCATCTCCATGATTTGAGAACGGTTTTATGAATACGGGCCCAGATTAAACCTACCAAACGTAACACTCTCAACCCATGGGATAATATGTTACATGAGAACATACTTTGACTTTAACTAAATACAAGAAAAGCAGAATGTCGAGAACGGGACAATAGTCGATTTGTTATATTTCGCCGGAAGAGTAGCAATTGCGAGCAATAGCGGAAGTCACCCACTCGCCTGCAAAGTACGCAGCCCTTTTTCTTTTACAAAACGAAAATTGCAGTTGTGTTCATAGTGCCATACTACACCTAAAATGTACATACCAAATTTCATCAAAATTGAACGATATTTAAGTTGTGACTAATCAGAGGCCAGAACATGCCAGCCATTTTGTCGAAATGCGAAACTCAGGTTATAAAATAGGTGAGACCTAGTCAGCGGGCACACATGACAGGACAGTATTTGTTAAAATTTATGTGTATTTACACCATTCGAAAGGGAAAAGTCCATGCCCTACATAAAATTATAACCGAATGGCAAACATGGCCGTATTTTAGGAGTTATTAAACCTTCACTGTCGGAAGAGTGTATGGCCTAATGTACACCGCCTTGCGGTAAGTTCGACTGGATGTCTGGGGTACATGTAAGTTCGACAGGATGTCTGGGGTACATGTAAGTTCGACAGGATGTCTGGGGTATGTGTAAGTTCGGCCCTCATTGGAATTTGCATAATTATGACGTCTGAAAGCATGCAACGTCATATTGTCCCGCCAATGCCAGGTTTCCGTGTTTGGTATTGGCTAAACATGTCTCTGTGTCATGGGACGAACCTTATCAAAATTTATATTTTATGAAATCTGTATATTAGAGCAATACGAAACTTAATGCTAGGCGTGTATGTATACCATCATGTCAAGCTGTCAGTTTGTTACACGTATGCCATCAATAAGTAGCATTTCGGTTTACAGAAAGTTTACAAAACTAGACAGAATTTTCCTTCTACCCTCCCAAAAAATAATTTTCTCGCTTTTAGTAATCTAAAATTATAGTTTTCACGTCATTTTTTTGTATGAATGTCCTGCCCATTGAACTGCACTGCTAAAAGCCTCAAAGTTGTAAATATTTGCTCAAGACTAAAATACCAGGAGTGGCCGGAGTTACCCCAGGGCCGAACTTGCCCCGGTTTCCACAACTTGCCCCAGCCCCATATTGAACTCTGTCGCTATGGATCTGCCCTGGTTCGTTGTTTTAATTTTTAGCATCAATTACCGGTCTTTTTGTTTGTTTTCTTCAGATGGTACCGTTACAAATGTAAGTACTGAAGAGAGTATAAGAACGAAAATAAAAAAAAAGATAATTTACACAATTATTAGACTAGTGTTTGTTAATACATGCATTCAAAAGAATCAAAGGTCTTAATCCAGAATTGATGCTTACATTTTAACAGGGATATATTGTTTGTAAATATATATTTAGGATAATGATAACATAACGCAGAACATATTGAAGAGATTATGTCTTTTCTCTAGTTTTTAAAGACAAAGAACATTCAAAGACACGAAAGCACAGAGGAATTGTTAAGTCTTGAAGAACAGTCGATTATCCAATAATGCAAACATTCATAAAAAAAAGAATTTTGACTTAGGCCTTATTTGGCGTTCCTCTTGAAACTACATGTATTTATACTTGCACATGTCAGTTATACGCCGAAATATCTTCCTATCCATAACTATACCGCATTTCCACTGTGTTCATTCAATCAATCTGATGCCAATAGTGATAATATTACAAAAACATATATACGCACAATTACTGTAAGAGCATTTACTGCATGATTTTCTCTTAAGTAATTTGGTAAGAAGAAGAAGCAGATGGCACAGCAAAACGCGCCTTTAAAGAATAAATCATGTTCTTAAAAATCAGGTTACGGAAACTATGACATTATTTGGAGATGAAAATTCAAAAGAATGAAATATATCTTTGTGTTTTTTTGAAAAATTCAGAGAGTAAATGTCTGTATTTGAACTTGTGTTAAAATGACACCAGAAGAACTTTTTCAAAGTAACATCATTGAAATGCATGAAATACGTACACTACATCTAAGATATCCATTATGTGTTTATGCCTACAATGAAGTTACAAATGAAGAAATGTGCACCGAACTGTAGGAATAAGAATAAACTAAATCAAAATATTTTAGATTATGGTTTATCACATACCTGCTGAATCTTGTTAAAGTAATACAAGCAATTTTCAGACCATGAAATACAACGTTCTGTATGGCACATGTGCCATACGAAATGTTGTATTTACCTACTAGCCGGAACTACTTTTTATGGGAATCCCCTTATCCTGGCGAACTGAAAAGTTCCCGGTATTTGCAAAAAATATCAAAGTTTATAAAATCTTTGTATCGATCTCTACCAAATACTGAAGTTATGTGATAAAAGCAGGAGCGCAAACGTGGATATATTCGTCTGGGCAATAAAATCGGGCTTTCTGATTCGTTAGTAAAACAAGTGTGTGGTCTTGCATATGTATAGCTGCAAAAAAATCGAGTTGGCTCCAGTAAATGTATTGTAAAGTATTACTAGAAGTGTATTGATGATTTACACTAACGTGTTATTAGAGGTCTATGGATGAATTACACTTCCAACAGTGTTACTAGACGTGCATTGAAGATTTACACTCAAGTGTTACTAAACGTGTATTGATGATTTACACTACAGTGAGTCTAGACGTGTATTGATGATTTACACAACAGTGAGTCTAGACGCGTATAGATGATTTACACTACAGTGATACTAGACGTGTATTGATGATTTATACTACAGTGAGTCTAGACGCGTATAGATGATTTACACTACAGTGAGTCTAGAAGTATATGAATGATTTACACTCAAGTGTAACTAGACGTGTATTGATGACTTAAACTAAAGTGATATTAGACGTGTATTGATGATTTACACTCACGTTTTACTAGACGTGTATAGATGATTTACATAACAGTATTATTAGACGTGTATGGATAATTTACACTACAGTGTTACTAGACTGGTAAAGATTATTTACACTACAGTGTTACTAGACGTGTATGGATGATTTACACTCAAGTGTAACTAGACGTGTATTGACGATTTACACTTCAGTGAGTCTAGACGTGTATCGATGATTTATACTACAGTGATACTAGATGTGTATAGATGATTTACGCTACAGTGATACATGACGTGTATAGATAATTTACACTACAGTGTTACTAGACTGGTAAAGATTATTTACACTACAGTGTTACTAGACGTGTATTGATGATTTATACTATAATGTTACTAGACGTGTATGGATGATTTACACTCAAGTGTAACTAGACGTGTATTGACGATTTATACTATAATGTTACTAGACGTGTATGGATGACTTACACTAGCGTGATACTAGACGTGTATTGATGATTTATACTATAATGTTACTAGACGTGTATTGATGATTTATACTACAGTGATACTAGATGTGTATAGATGATTTACGCTACAGTGATACATGACGTGTATAGATAATTTACACTACAGTGTTACTAGACTGGTAAAGATTATTTACACTACAGTGTTACTAGATGTGTATGGATGATTTACACTCCAGTGTAACTAGACGTGTATTGACGATTTATACTATAATGTTACTAGACGTGTATGGATGATTTACACTACAGTGTTACTAGACGTGTATTGATGATTTATACTATAATGTTACTAGACGGGTATCGATGAATTACACTACAGTGCTACTAGACGTGTATGGATGATTTACACTACAGTGTTACTAGACGTGTATGGATAATTTTCACTACAGTGTTACTAGACTGGTAAAGATTATTTACACTACAGTGTTATTAGACGTGTATGGATGATTTACACTCAAGTGTTACTAAACGTGTATTGATGATTTACACTACAGTGATACTAGACGCGTATAGATGATTTACACTACAGTGAGTCTAGACGTGTATGGATGATTTACACTCAAGTGTTACTAAACGTGTATTGATGATTTACACTACAGTGATACTAGACGTACAATGATTATTAACACTTCAGTGAGTCTGGACGTGCATTTATGATTTACACTACAGTGTTACTAGACGTGTATTGATGACTTAAACTAAAGTGATACTAGACGTGTATAGATGATTTACATTACAGTATTATTAGACGTGTATGGATAATTTACACTACAGTTTTACTAGACTGGTAAAGATTATTTACACTACAGTGTTACTAGACGTGTATGGATGATTTACACTCAAGTGTAACTAGACGTGTATTGACGATTTACACATCAGTGAGTCTAGAGATGTATTGATGATTTATACTACATTGTTACTAGACGTGTATGGATGATTTACGCTACAGTGATACATGACGTGTATGGATAATTTACGCTACATTGTTACTAGACGTGTAAGGATAATTTATACTACATTGTTACTATACGTGTATAGATAATTTACACTACAGTGTTACTGGACTGGTAAAGATTATTTACACTACAGTGTTACTAGATGTGTATGGATGATTTACACTCAAGCGTAACTAGACGTGTATTGACGATTTATACTATAATGTTACTAGACGTGTATGGATGATTTACACTACAGTGTTACTAGACGTGTATTGATGATTTATACTATAATGTTACTAGACGTGTATCGATGAATTACACTACAGTGCTACTAGACGTGTATGGATGATTTACACTACATTATTACTAGACGTGTATGGATAATTTTCACTACAGTGTTACTAGACTGGTAAAGATTATTTACACTACAGTGTTATTAGACGTGTATGGATGATTTACACTCAAGTGTAACTAGACGTGTATGGATGATTTACACTACAGTGTTACTAGACGTGTATTGATGATTTACACTACAGTGAGTCTAGACGTGTATTGATGATTTACACTACAGTGATACTAGACGCGTATAGATGATTTACACTACAGTGAGTCTAGACGTATATGAATGATTTAAACCCAAGTGTTACTAGACGTGTATTGATGATTTACACTACAGTGACAATAGACGTGTATTGATGATTTACACTACAGTGATACTAGACGTGCAATGATTATTTACACTTCAGTGAGTCTGGACGTGCATTCATGATTTACACTACAGTGTTACTAGACATGTATTGATGATTTATGCTATGATGTTATTAGACGTGTGTTGATGAATTACACTCCAGTGATACATGACGTGTATGGATGATTTACACTACAGAGTTACTAGACGTGTATTGATGATTTACGCTACAGTGACAATAGACGTGTATTGATGATTTACAATACAGTGATACTAGACGTGCAATGATTACTAGATGTGTATAGATGATTTACGCTACAGTGATACATGACGTGTATGGATAATTTATACTACATTGTTACTAGACGTGTATGAATGATTTACACTCAAGTGTAACTAGACGTCTATTGACGATTTACACTTCAGTGAGTCTAGACGTGTATCGATGATTTATACTACAGTGATACTAGATGTGTATAGATGATTTACGCTACAGTGATACATGACGTGCATGGATAATTTATACTACATTGTTACTAGACGTGTATGAATGATTTACGCTACAGTGATACATGACGTGCATGGATAATTTATACTACATTGTTACTAGACGTGTATGGATTATTTACACTACAGTGTTACTAGATGTGTATGGATGATTTACACTCCAGTGTAACTAGACGTGTATTGACGATTTACACTTCAGTGAGTCTAGACGTGTATCGATGATTTATACTACAGTGATACTAGATGTGTATAGATGATTTACGCTACAGTGATACATGACGTGCATGGATAATTTATACTACATTGTTACTAGACGTGTATGAATGATTTACGCTACAGGGATACATGACGTGTATGGATAATTTACGCTACAGTTTTACTAGACTGGTAAAGATTATTTACACTAGTGTTACTAGACGTGTATGGATGATTTATGCTATGACGTTACTAGACGTGTGTTGATGAATTGCACTACAGTGTTACTAGACGTGTATGAATGATTTACGCTACAGTGATACATGACGTGCATGGATAATTTATACTACATTGTTACTAGACGTGTATGGATGATTTATGCTATGACGTTACTAGACGTGTGTTGATGAATTGCACTACAGTGATACATGACGTGTATGGATAATTTACGCTACAGTTTTACTAGACTGGTAAAGATTATTTACACTAGTGTTACTAGACGTGTATGGATGATTTATGCTATGACGTTACTAGACGTGTGTTGATGAATTACGCTACAGTGATACATGACGTGCATGGATAATTTATACTACATTGTTACTAGACGTGTATGAATGATTTACGCTACAGGGATACATGACGTGTATGGATAATTTACGCTACAGTTTTACTAGACTGGTAAAGATTATTTACACTACATTGCTACTAGATGTGTATGGATGATTTACACTCCAGTGTAACTAGACGTGTATT
The DNA here is from genome assembly GCF_002113885.1 of Mizuhopecten yessoensis. Classification (NCBI taxonomy): domain Eukaryota; kingdom Metazoa; phylum Mollusca; class Bivalvia; order Pectinida; family Pectinidae; genus Mizuhopecten; species Mizuhopecten yessoensis. The sequence continues at coordinate 35,725 of NW_018408007.1, forward strand.
GACGATTTACACTTCAGTGATTCTAGACGTGTATTGATGATTTATACTATAATGTTACTAGACGTGTATGGATGACTTACACTAGCGTGATACTAGACGTGTATTGATGATTTATACTACATTGTTACTAGACGTGTATGGATGATTTATGCTATGATGTTACTAGACATGTGTTGATGAATTACACTACAGTGTTACTAGACGTGCATGGATGATTTACCCTCAAGTGTAACTAGACGTGTATGGATGATTTACACTTAGGTGTAACTAGACGTGTATAGATGATTTACATTCAAGTATTATTAGACTTGTATGGATAATTTACACTACAGTTTTACTAGACTGGTAAAGATTATTTACACTAGTGTTACTAGACGTGTATGGATGATTTATGCTATGATGTTACTAGACATGTGTTGATGAATTACACTACAGTGTTACTAGACGTGCATGGATGATTTACCCTCAAGTGTAACTAGACGTGTATGGATGATTTACACTCAAGGGTAACTAGACGTGTATTGACGATTTACACTTAAGTGATTCTAGACGTGTATTGATGATTTATCCTACATTGTTACTAGACGTGTATGAATGATTTACACTCAAGTGTAACTAGACGTGTATTGATGATTTATGCTGTGATGTTACTAGACGTGTGTTGATGGATTACACTACAGTGATACATGACGTGTATGGATAATTTACTCTACAGTGTTACTAGACGTGTATGGATAATTTTCACTACAGTGTTACTAGACTGGGAAAGATTATTTACACTACAGTGTTATTAGACGTGTATGGATGATTTACACTACAGTGTTACTAGACGTGCATGGATGATTTACCCTCAAGTGTAACTAGACGTGTATGGATGATTTACACTACAGTGTTTCTTGACGTCTAGACTGGTAAAGATTATTTACACTAGTGTTACTAGACGTGTATGGATGATTTACGCTACAGTGATACATGACGTGTATAGATAATTTACACTACAGTGTTACTAGACTGGTAAAGATTATTTACACTACAGTGTTATTAGACGTGTATGGATGATTTACACTCCAGTGTAACTAGACGTGTATTGACGATTTATACTATAATGTTACTAGACGTGTATGGATGATTTACACTTAAGTGTAACTAGACGTGTATAGATGATTTACATTACAGTGTTACTAGACGTTTATTGATAATTTACACTACAGTGTTACTAGACTGGTAAAGATTATTTACACTAGTGTTACTAGACGTGTATGGATGATTTACACTCAAGTGTAACTAGACGTCTATTGACGATTTACACTTCAGTGAGTCTAGACGTGTATTGATGATTTATACTACATTGTTACTAGACGTGTATTGATGATTTACGCTTCAGTGATACATGACGTGTATGGATAATTTACTCTACAGTGTTACTAGACGTGTATGGATAATGTATACTACATTGTTACTAGACGTGTAGCATAAATCATCTAACCGGCCTGACCCACAAGAATTTCAGAAAATACCTCAACAACAATCGATTTAGTTTTTGCTAACAATTGTAATTTAATTTAATTAAATTAAAAATACTGCTGTTGAAACATCTTTTTGCAGTGACCACTCACCAATATTTATTAAAATACCACATACCACATTTAAGCATACATACTACAATAAAACTATTTGGTACTATAGTGAGGCTGATTTTGAATCAATGAATAATATACTTAATGATAGTGACTGGCAATCTCTAGGCAGTTTCAGTTAGACATATAACATCACAGGAATTTAAATCTGCTTCAATAATATCAATCTTGTTACGTAGGGATCTACCATTTAAATTAGCTATTGTGATATGTTGGGGTCCTGGACTCTGTTCAACATCCTTAGATATTAATAATAATAATTGAATCACTTCTAGAATAGACTCATTATTTATATCTATATACATTGTGAAAGTAGTTTGGTAAGCTACTACACACCTGCTATGAAATATTGATACCATGCAATGCAATAGTAGATTCCAACTGCGAACAGACAGACCAATATCTAAGTAAATACCTATTATCAAATGTATAATTCAGATAATACGGGACTGCCAGTCACCAGTCGGATGAACAGAACAAAGCAATTTGAAATACACACTGCAGAGCATACACACAATTTCTGAACACCGATGACAGGTTACTAGGATGAGCATGGTTAATTTGAATAAGTGACATATATATACAATCATATAAGGTAATATTCTTACGTACGTTCGCATCACATTCTCCATTTCATCCGCGATTGTTGAAAAAAACACAATCAGGCCATTCGTAAAATTCTCTTAAGACTCATTGACATGCTTTGACAAGTGATAGTGAAATATATTGTTTCCAAACATAGATGGGGAAAAGAAAAATATAATTAGCTAGGCCGAATGCGGAATCATGGGATTAAATGAGCTATACAGACACAGCATTTAACTGTTTATGTTCATTACAACTATAGTAGAGTTGTTTTTATAGTTAGATATTTAATATACATATATATATATCAATATCAATCTTATGTGGAGTTATTTTTGCAATTATAACATTTAATTCACAATCCGTACTCCGCATTTTATACCTGACGACCAAGTGGCGTTGTTATGATTTGCATTGGAATAAATTCTCTGAATATGATCAACAGTTTATCGACATCAGTCATAAGTTACATGATCAGGCCGGTTAGATGATTTATGCTATTATCAGAATGTATGTCTATCTACCACTAAATTCTAACATCTGGATCAGGGGTGACAGGATTGCCAAGAAAACATCAGTTAGGATATAGATCTATCTAAATACTGAGCAGTAAGTGATAATATTTATATAAAAGCTAGACTATTGATATACTATGGACAATGTTGACATGGCTATTATTGTCCTTGTATCATCAGTTAGTACTTTAAATAGTAGCCTAGATAATGCAAATGATATGATTCCGATTGAAATCACTAGTTTGCATTTTCTACATGTTCATATAGTGCTATATTAGTAGAGCAGTGCACGTAAATCATGATACAGTCTGTGATATTGAAAAAAATAAATATATATAGCGATAAATAGTTGTAAATGTCCATGTGACGGTAAAAATATAAATAAAACAAAACACGAAGACTAGTATAATCGGCTAGATCTTTCGCCCAAGATTGGTGAAAGCACTAGTCTTCGTGTTTTGTTTCATATATATATATATATATATATATATATATATATATATATGAAACAAAACACGAAGACTAGTGCTTTCACCAATCTTGGGCGAAAGATCTNCTCCTTTTAAGATTCAGAGAAGAGAAACCGGACTTCAAAGCCAGTTTTTTATGTACATCAAATGATCAATCTAGTCTTATTGTCTCATTCACAAGAAGGCGCACACTGAACATTCGATTACGTCATGACATATCCCAGGGGCGCAGATAGTGTAAGTCAGCGTAGCCCAAAGAGTATCGAGAAGATCTGTGTAATATCGTTGTTATCTTTTTTAAATTCTACAGATTTGTTGAAAAATGCCATGATGTCATATTGAAACCTTACTATTCCGGAGCACCTGGGTTTCCCCCTACCAGCTCAAGAACTCATTTGATTTTCTAGACAAAGGAACATTGACTACCTGTCCTTTGTGTCAATAGCTCATGCTAAAACCTAATTTATAGAGGTGTGAAATGACAATCAACGTGGATATGGAGAAATGAATGTTTTAATACCATTTTGTGTAATTTTATCAACTATTCCTAGGTTATATTGTATCTTGAGTAGAACATGTATTCGCTTTAATGGATACAAGTAAGCAGACTCTTATTCAGTTTCAGACATCAAATTAAATTATACAAAAATTAAATGTGCAGAAAAGTGTCTCCAGACCTCATGTTTGTCCTTCAGCTATTACAGCCAGACAAAGGTATGTCAACTGAATGCTGACTCCCCCTACACTAACACAGGGGCAGTACAGGAGGCCAATGGCTGGGTAATCTATCATACAGAAAGGTAACATATTGAGAGAAAATACAAATTCAAAATATCTTTCTTGCTACTAACTTTTATTGTACTATCGATGTTATGGACGTTAATAATATGTATAACCGCGTTAGTTGACGTCATATGTGGTTGGAATACATATTTGTAAATACAGAATATCACATTTACCGCGTCAGTTGTTATGTTGTTCGATGTAGTTAGAACCCAAGTATCTGACCCGTTAATCGGAAACGTGCGCTAACAAAGATCAGATTAAACCAATGTAAGCGAATTATTATTATTTTTACATTTTATTCCTCAGCAGCAGATTTCCATGTGTATATATACATAAATTTGAATGGGGTATGCATATGTACATATAGAGTAAATATAATGGAGGTTGCCAGGGTTGAGGGGCCCTGGGTTCAACCCCCGAACAATAAAATTGTCCTCACGCAGGAGGTCTTTTTCACGCAATACACATTTTAATGATTTAATATGTCCATTTCTTATATATATATATATATATTTATTTAGTATGTAGTATATATATAGACAGACAAAAGAAACACATTCACTATCAAAACAAGTTGCAATATCACTGATAATAAGTATATATACATAGTATTTAATAATATCTGAAGTAATCCTCACTCGCTCTACAGATATACTCACTTATGTTGTGTTATAAATAAGTATTACATATTAGCCTAATCTTTAACAAGTTGTGACAATATACTACATATTTAGTTGCAATGTACGCTTTTAAGTTCATGTGTAAGTTTCGGTTCAGATATTATATGTCACTCACAAATGTACATATATACATCGTAAATCTTATTGTTTATTAATCACCATGATTTAAGCATATTATATATAGCGTATTCATTCACATTTAAAACGACAAGGAAATGAATAAAAGTAAATGATTCAATCCGGAAACTAAAATGTGCCGTGTTTACGTTTGTTTTTATCTTTATATTGTAAAATCATGGCGGTGTCTACATGTGTTCGGAATTTGATGCGGTTTTGGTCCAGAAACCGCGAATGTTGTTTTTAGAAAATTCACGACAATCAAAGTTCGACAACCTACTTGCCGTCCAGTTAGAACCTTACACGGAGTCGAGTGAAAGAAGACAATGTGTGGGGAACAAAAGTTGTGAGTGAAGAAGAAAATGTGAATTTATTTAAATCTGCTTTTGCAACCGAAAGTTGGAAATTAAAAAGTCACGTGGAAAGAGTAAATGAGCAATTTAAACATACAAAATGTTGAAAGAAAACTTGTGACGACCATGTCATTGTGCAAATGAATTTTACTGAAAACTATTCTTGTAAATCCAAGGAAGATGTCCAGTCTTCATATTTTAATAAAACACTTGTTACTTTACACCCAAGTGTCATTTATTACAAAGAAAATGACACTCATCTTCATAGAAATGTTATCTACACTTAAGATGAACTTTCCCACAATTCCTCGACAGTTTTCAGTTTTCTGAACAAAACCATGAAATTATGATAAAGATCAATGGATTGTTAATAAGCATATATATATAAATGGTACAGAGACTGTATCAAACTGTTAATTATAGTTGGAACATCGTTATACGTGTCGCATTATAAAATGTTGCACTGTTAAATGCCCTTTCGTAACATGAAAGCTTGTGTGATGTATGCATGGTCTATACTCAACTGCGAAAGGACAGAATCCTGTTGGTGGTGTTGCTCTGCTGTTTGACCATTCGACCCACATTAGGTAGAATTACAAACAACATTACTACAACTATGGTTGCTGCAATTTTATTTTAAGTCAATATGCTATGAAAGGATTGAAATCAGAGTATGTCAGTTTTATATTTTTCGTTTGTAAGTTTGGTGCTGCTTTAGCAGCCCCATCTACTTCCTTCTATCCACTTATTATACCATAAAACCGTTTCCATGCCGAGGTTAATGTTCTGTTTGACGATATTCTGGAAGTTTCAATTTTTAATACGTTGTAGTACTGAAAATGAGTCAGGGCAGATAATTGCTCTTTTGATTGATTTTTTTTCCATTTTGTTTATAGCTAGAAAATCAGAGGCATTATTTAGTAAGACAATGAGTAAGAGCAGATTATTACAGATTAAGCAGCATCCAACAACAGACCCAACTGCGTCTTCGTCCTCGACCTGAGAGCCGTCAGCTTATATAAGTGTGATCGAAGAAAGATGTGAGATGTACTCTTTAAAGACCTCTTTCATTGATCCAGGAGAGTATAAGAACTTTCTACGGATGTGTAATAATATCAAATTTACAGTAGACTTGTTGATGATGGAATTTAGGATAAAATACGTATGCCAAAAGATGGAATTAATTCCTCATTTTGATCGAACGTATGTGAATAATATGGATGAAATCATGCCTGCAAAGCTCAGAATTCAGTATTTAATTCTAACTTTGGTTCCTCAATCACTTTGTGGTGGGTGATTGTCTCCGTAAAGAGGCTTGCGGCTGTACGAGTAAAGAGCTGCAATTACACTATGTGCCAATTATAGAACTACATAGTTAATGAACTGCATTACTGACTAACTGAATACTGTTTCAACTATATTACTCACTAAATTGATTCCGTTTCAACTATAGAACTGAATGTGTTTAGCTATGTAAAAACACGAGTTCTGTCCGCTAAGTACTTTGGTACTGGGTAGCTTAATCAGACCGTGTTTCGAATTCTGGACGTTTCGTACTCTATCTTTTTTCAACAAAACATCAGATGCATGCAAATTCATTGTCAATAATGATGTCTACTACTACAGCAATTGTTGCTAAAACTGCATAAATAAGCATGTGTTTAATGTGAAGATAAATAACATTGTTTTCAGACATTGTCCTGACAACAGAGTAATAATAACAAAGCTGCGTTGAACGATTCTACAATTCTCACTTCTGGTGGTTTTAGTTAATATGTTGTCCTTCACCTGACATGTATATACTTCGTCAGAACAGAGGAGAGAGGTATATACTTCGTCAGAACAGAGGAGAGAGGTATATACTTTGTCAGAACAGAGGAGAGAGGTATATACTTCGTCAGAACAGAGGAGAGAGGTATATACTTTGTCAGAACAGAGGAGAGAGGTATATACTTTGTCAGAACAGAGGAGAGAGGTATATACTTCGTCAGAACAGAGGAGAGAGGTATATACTTTGTCAGAACAGAGGAGAGAGGTATATACTTTGTCAGAACAGAGGAGAGAGGTATATACTTTGTCAGAACAGAGGAGAGAGGTATATACTTTGTCAGAACAGAGGAGAGAGGTATATACTTTGTCAGAACAGAGGAGAGAGGTATATACTTTGTCAGAACAGAGGAGAGAGGTATATACTTTGTCAGAACAGAGGAGAGAGGTATATACTTTGTCAGAACAGAGGAGAGAGGTATATACTTTGTCAGAACAGAGGAGAGAGGTATATACTTTGTCAGAACAGAGGAGAGAGGTATATACTTTGTCAGAACAGAGGAGAGAGGTAAATACTTTGTCAGAACAGAGGAGAGAGGCAATACTTCGTCAGAACAGAGGAGAGAGGTATATACTTTGTCAGAACAGAGGAGAGATGTATATACATCGTAAGAACAAAGGAGAGAGGTATGTACATCGTAAGTACAGAGGAGAAAGGTATATACATCGTAAGAACAGAGGAGAGAGGGATTGAACTCTTTTAACGTAGGCACATTGTGATTCATGCGTATTTTTTATGTATTTTGCGCAAACATTGCTATTTATATTGAAAAGTTCCATGGAAATAAAATTAGCAAAACCTTATCGAAATATTGATTGGGAGAATTGCGAAAAATATATCTAATGTCAGTTTAATTGAATTATAAAATAGTAAAAGAAAATAAATAATTAAAAAAAACATCTATTTATTCAGGCTGAGCCAATACGGTATCACGTATCCTAAAACCTGTCACACAGCTATGTAAAATAGTTACATCAATGATGGAAATACAATTTTGAGACTTGAGAGATTATTTTTCTGTTGTTTTCTTCTTGTTTTTTTTCTGATTTCGAAGGACATGTAAGTCCTGCTGATTTTTTACACTCAAAACACTATCGCTGATTCTGTTTTCCCATTCCCTTTTACTTTACATAAAAGTGCCGCAGGGTAAGGTTTTCGTACTATTTATTAAAAGTTATGATGATGTCGGTTTCCGATACATAGTTACAGTTGTTGTCAGTGGTACGGACACCTGATATACAACGTTACTTAAAGCCAAGGATGACATAGTTACAGCTGTTGTCAGTGGTACGGGAACCTGAAATACAACGTTACTTAAAGCCAAGGATGAAATAGTTACAGTTGTTGTCAGTGGTACGGGAACCTGAAATACAACGTTACTTAAAAGCCAAGGATGACATAGTTACAGCTGTTGTCAGTGGTACGGACACCTGAAATACAACGTTACTTAAAAGCCAAGGATGACATAGTTACAGTTGCTATCAGTGGTACGGGAACCTGAAATACAACGTTACTTAAAGCCAAGGATGAAATAGTTACAGTTGTTGTCAGTGGTACGGGAACCTGAAATACAACGTTACTTAAACGCCAAGGATGGCATAGTTACAGCTGTTATCAGTGGTACGGGAATCTGAAATACAACGTTACTTAAAAGCCAAGGATGACATAGTTACAGCTGATGTCAGTGGTACGGGAACCTGAAATACAACGTTACTTAATCGCCAAGGATGGCATAGTTACAGCTGTTATCAGTGGTACGGGAATCTGAAATACAACGTTACTTAAAAGCCAAGGATGACATAGTTAAAGTTGTTGTCAGTGGTACGGGAACCTGAAATACAACGTTACTTAATCGCCAAGGATGGCATAGTTACAGCTGTTATCAGTGGTACGGGAATCTGAAATACAACGTTACTTAAAAGCCAAGGATGAGATAGTTACAGCTGTTGTCAGTGGTACGGGAACCTGAAATACACCGTTACTTAAAAGCCAAGGAAGACATAGTTACAGTTGTTGTCAGTGGTACCGGGACCTGAAATACAACGTTACTTAAAAGCCAAGGATGACATGGTTACAGTTGTTATCAGTGGTACGGGAACCTGAAATACAACGTTACTTAATCGCCAAGGATGGCATAGTTACAGCTGTTATCAGTGGTACGGGAACCTGAAATACTACGTTACTTAAAAGCCAAGGATGACATAGTTACATCTGTTGTCAGTGGTACGGGAACCTGAAATACAACGTTTCTTAAGAGCCAAGAATGACATAGTTACAGCTGTTGTCAGTGGTACGGGAACCTGAAATACAACGTTACTTAAAAGCCAAGGATGACATAGTTACAGCTGTTGTCAGTGTTACGGGAACCTGAAATACAACGTTACTTAAAAGCCAAGAATGACTAACAAAGTGATAGAACGTAATTCAAATGAAGTCCTTGAAAGCGGAATTTCACTAATTGTCCAGGTACAAAACCGTTTTAACTAATAAGGTGTCCAGTTAAAATCATCTGGGGATAAACATTCACTGTATCTATCAGGTCAGAAATTCATATTTTATATACCTAATTGTAAAAATAAATGTGTCATTTGTTCTTATATACAATGTCTGAATTGATAGGCCATTGTCAACTGTAAGTGCGTTGTAGCACCACATTACCTTGCTCTCCCAGAACGATCCAATCCACCTTACCAAAAAATCAATAGCTATCGACTGTCGTGGGGTCATTTAACTGAAGCGCATGGAGTGATGGAGCATATCTGTGGAATAGATGAATCTGTAACGCAACAGAGAATGAGAACATGATCGTTTTAATTAAATTTGGTATGATTTTATCAAACATCATCGGAACATTTAGTATTTCTAATGGATATTTCAGCAGGATAAACGGATACAAGTTATCGGGCGCTTTCTCTATTTTGAGTTTAAACTTGAATTTTACACGGATAAAATGTGCAGAAAAGTGTCTCCAGACCTCATGTTTATCCTTCAACTATCACAGCCAGACAAAGGAATGTCAACTGAATGCTGACTCCCCCTACACTGACACGAGCGCAGTACAGGAGGTAGATGGCTGGGCAATCTACCATCTACAGAAAGGTAACAGATTGAGGAATCAATAGAACAAATATGTGAGATTATTTGAAATTTGACAATTATGTTAGTGAATGATTGGAAAGTATACTAAACAAAATTAATTTTAACAATATTACAGACGAACGATTCCTTCATTTTCTTGTAAAAAAGCTCTTAATTGACACAGATAAAAAGTTTTTGTTGTTTAACATTTCGTAGGTTCAAAACAATTTCCGCACGTACATAAGTATTTTTTCAGACAAATTATAAAATAAGGTGGAAAACGTAGTTTAATAAATATAGAGTCGTCTGTATGCACCGAAACAGATCTTCAGGAACAGACCAACACGGCGAAGACCCTCAACTTCGGTTATAAAATAGATCCCCATTCCCTGCGGGACATTTGGCACATTTCACTCAAATAAGATTTATTCTTTCAAATCAAGAAACTTTCTGAAGTCACAAACAATCAAGAACGACACAGTGGTACCGAAAACGGGCGTAACCATTATTTAAACTAAAGCTTTCTTTGTCAATTGAAAGTCATGGTAACAGACGTAGTATTTCTATAAATGAAAATGTATCCTGTCGACTGACTATGTAACATATATGTCGTCATGGTAGTTAAGTCCAGTTTCTTTATTTCTGAAAGTAACAGATGTGGTATTTCTATAAACGACAATGTATCCTGTCGACTGACTATGTAACATATATGTCGTCATGGTAGTTAAGTCCAGTTTCTTTATTTCTGAGAGTAACAGATGTGGTATTTCTATAAATGAAAATGTATCCTGTCGACTGACTATGTAATATATATGTCGTCATGGTAGTTAAGTCCAGTTTCTTTATTTCTGAAAGTAACAGACGTGGTACTTCTATAAATGACAATGTATCCTGTCGACCGACTATGTAACATATATGTCGTGATGGTAGTTAAGTCCAGTTTCTTTATTTCTGAAAGTAACAGACGTGGTACTTCTATAAATGACAATGTATCCTGTCGACCGACTATGTAACATATATGTCGTGATGGTAGTTAAGTCCAGTTTCTTTATTTCTGAGAGGAACAGATGTGGTATTTCTATAAGTGAAAATGTATCCTGTCGACTGACTATGTAACATATATGTCGTCATGGTAGTTAAGTCCAGTTTCTTTATTTCTGAGAGTAACAGATGAGGTATTTCTATAAACCAAAGCTTCTCCGGTCTATTAGAAATAGGAAGTAAAACTGAACAAACAAATATAACTAACTAAACAAACTTTGAACTGACATGCCACACAGAAGACAAAAACAAGTTATGAGAGGAAATCAAATCAAAACAAAAGCGTACCGGTCAGGTACAAGTTTTCTGGAACCGATGAAAAGGAGAAAAAACATGTTTTGTCATCGAGCAATGACATATTGAACACGTGCTTAATTGTAGTTTACATTGACTTAAACTCGTGATACTAATTTGTTTACAAACTTAAAAGGAGATGATTATGTTATCACGACCACCTGTAAATATACAACCCTTCTTCCATAGCTTACTGTCCAATGTTATGGAGGAATTATATCACTGAAATAGACAAGTGTAATTTTAAGTTTAGTTTTTGGAATGCAACGTCTGTGCAATAAGGGGTCCTGCGACAACCGCCTTGGACGAAACATATTTGTAAAATTGTAGATCCGTGTTATTATGTTTACGTACATGTACCAATGAATGAATTTTTAACAAACTCCCTTCTTCTTTGACTTATTGTCCAGTGTTAGAAAGAGAAGGGGCATTATATCCCTGAAATAGGCAAGTGTAATTTTCAGTATTTTTTTAAATTTACAATAAATATGAAACAACTTTCGCCAACTTACATAAATCAACCTTGTTAGCCGGAATGGAGGCGTATAGGGTTCAACATTTGGGAGTGATCTGGAGTACCAAGAAAAAAACATGGGTCAGGTAGGTGACCCAATACTGTTTTAAGTCCGATCATTAAATCGAACCTCGGTCTTGGTAAAAGTTGAGTGCGTTCTCCAATGTGTCCTCCGACCTCCGTTAAGCTAGAAGTCGTCATGATCAACTCGTAACGGCTACTGTTTATGACAATATTTAGCTTGTTATTCACATTGTTTGTACATATGTTTCTTGTTTACGGAATTGCCTTAAGATGAATTGCAATTTTTTCGTTTATATGTGTAATTTCACCTGTTGATTGGCTTGTTTTTATGCTTTTAACTGTTGTTGTTTTATTTGAGGAATATTTGTTTTACTTCAAGTGATAAATGTTTGTTTCCCGGAAAACCTACACAGTCCATGTTTACCAGACCTTACAGTTCACTGTTATATGATATATGAGTCCTCTGTTTTTCCCTGAAACAAACATTACTGATGTCACTACAGTGTTCGATATGGACATATATCGACCAATAAATACAAAGAATTCCAGATATAATTTAATTACCACCCTATCAGAGGCAGCGTAAAGTTGTACCATTAAACGGAGTCACGCCAGAGCGAACTAGTGTAATGATGAGCCAGATATGGAAAAGCTGTATGGCGCGGTTGTCACTCATTTACAAAGTACCGGTCCGTGTCCTCTTGTATTTTGCTTGGTGTGTTGACAGGTAACTTACATTCGTTCATTGAATATAATATCGACGTTGCATGATTTATTTACAAGTAATATTAACCATCCGAGCTTCGCCTCAGCTTATATATGTCACTACCGAAGTCCGTCGTCAATCATAGGTCTATGAACTGTTAACGGTTGTGATATAAAAATAGGAAAATCGTAATGTTAACTGAAGGCAGGTCAATACCTTAAATAACAAAATGCGTGTAAAAGCTCTACCAAACCCTCGGGATCCATCTATGTTGAATATGATGAGTCGTCAGGTAGCTGTATACGTGCAAACACTTTACTCACGTCATTATTTACCCTTGGTATATAATCCAAAGACAAAACCTATTAGATTCTCTGTCTAATTTCCAGCTTAACATTCAAATCTTGACTTAAACCTGATTGAACATTCAGTAAATTATATCAATATACTAAATCGGGGAAGTAACCACCTTAGTCATGATCCTAATTCTGCTATTTGTGTCTGTGTTCAGAAGTATATTGAGTCTACAAACCGATTTTGAAATAACTGTTAATCATAGTCCCAATGTGTATGCATACATGTCTACATTAATACTCCTTCAACACGGCCCCTGCTTTGGATTGTCAATGACAGGGTAAGCACACAGTGGTGGTGTGTATGGACATTTTAGTGCTGCCCAGTTAATAATTGTTATCTGGAGTAGGAGTGGTGATGGAGAACTTGTTGGTGTCAACTAATAATATTTAATATTTAATATCCATTAAATACTTCAACTTGGAAGACACTGATATTAGATAAAATTGAACCATATGGGGGAGATAAAGTTTTTAAAATGAAAAAAGAAGGGCTTTTAAACATTTCCAAATTCTTAAATAACTTTTGGAGAGAAATATTCACTATATGGGCAGAGTTAACTGGTGATGAACTCCCCACAACCCCAGACACTGTTGCTTCTGAGCCGATCTGGTATAATAACTTCATTAAAATTGATAATAAGATTTTTATTTATAAACATTGGTGTGAAAAGGACATTTTTTTATTGGGGATCTTGTTGAAAACAATAGATTTTTAACACATGAATACTTTTGTAAGAAATTCAATTTGGCTGTTAATTTCATTGAATTTTTGGGAATTTTAAATGCAATACCAAGGTCATGGAAACTAATTTTATTTCAAAGAAATGAACCAATTGAGGCAAAACAAAGTAAATTTATTCAGTATTTGAAGAAACATGAAAAGGTTACAAACTATTTTTATAAATTTATGCTGAAATCAGTCACAGAAATACCAAAGAAAAGTCAAGATGCATGGCAGGAAATTTTACATGTAAACATTCCCAAAGAATCCTGGTGTAAGTTTTATTCAATTCCGAGATATATTACAGATGACACTAAACTTCAGAATTTTCAGTTCAAACTCTTTCATAGAATTCTATATACTAATACCAAATTAATGCAATGTAAATTGAGTGAAACAGAAAGATGCACATTCTGTGGTGTGGGAAGAGAAACATTAATACATTTATTATGGGAATGTTGTCATGTACAATCTCTTTGGTCATCCTTTATGTATCTCTTGAGGTCACAATTTGAAATAGACTTAGAAAGAGACCCAGTAACCATGTTGTTTGGTATTTTGGAAACTGAAAATGAAAATGAAATAAATTTCTTGATTTTAATATTAAAATATTACATATATATGTGCAAATTAAGGAGGAAAACCCCTACAATTACTGAATGGAAAACTTACATGTTTTTTTATAAAAAAAGTAGAAGAGTGTGGAATTGATACATATTCAAATAAAAAAAGATTATGTTAAATCAAAAATGGATTTTCATTGACAGAATGCTAAATATGGATACATGATTGTATCTTGTATTTTTTTTTTATATACAATCTTCAGAGTTAAATCATTCATGAAATATGTCAAAATTAATGTAGCAATGTAGCAGTATGAATTGTTTATGTTTGTATTTGTTGTAATAAAGTTTTATAGATGCAAGTTCTGTTCAAAGATATAGATAACATACGTACAGTGGTCTTTCATTATTCTTACTGATATTACATATTTTTATATGTTTTGAATGTGACAACAAAAAATTTTGAATAAAAAAATAAATAAATAAATAAATAAATAAATATTTACTGTATTGAATGAAGGTTCCAGTTTTTGGTATTAATATATTTTGTAAAATTTATAAAAAAAAATAAAAATGTGTTTTTCTTAGTTCAGAGATGGATAGAGACTATTAAGTATAAGTTGTCAAATAAAAGTTGAATTGTGTATGTGTGCGTGTGTGTGTGTGTGTGTGTGTGTGTGTGTGTGTATCATATTGTATGTTGTCTCTGTATTGTTTTGTATATATGTTATGACTGATAAGTCAACCGACTTAAAGTAATAAAGAACTTGAACTTGAAGTATTAATTACTATTTAATATTTACATTTGGTGTGGCAAATCCCTTCTATATTACTACTAAAGTATTGCCAATAACAAACAATTTTACGCCTGGATTTTTCACCAATTCAACCTTCTTCGGTTAAACGATCAACATCAATATGCATATACCGGACTGCAAATATAACTCTGACCTGATTACTGCGGGCTTCCGTTGAGTGCATGCGCCGGATATAGGTCGCAATAAAATCGGAAAATGTTTTATGACACTTGATTACTGACTTGATTAGTTACTTACAAAATGTTATTTGTTACTATTTTATGAATTGAGAATATAATATGTTTACAAATTAAAAGCAAATGAATTATTAACGAAAGTTGTGAAGCCTTTTCGATTTTGTATGGTAAATAGCGCTTGACGTCAGCTGTTATTTTTGCCGTTCTAGTTATTGACCTGACCTGACGGTAATAAGCGGGAAATTTGAAAGTTGGAAAAGACATAAATATTTTTTTGCGAATTCTCATTACGGAAATATAAATATAAACAATAAACTGTATAGATCGCACCATTCAGTTTGTCTGTGACACATTTGGCAGTTATACCAGTTGGTCTGCCACATCTACGTGTACAAGGAACAGGTTAATGGAACTATATGAATACGATAAACTACCCAAAAGTTCGAAAACCACCCAAAGATAACTCATTAAAAATGTAGTATCATACTGCATTGCCACCTTGCATTGTGTAAATAGAGAAACGAGAAAAATAAATAAATAATAAATAAGTAGTTCAAAACCTAACCTGAGGTATGTTGTATACATGGCAACTGTTAGGCCATAAAGGGTAACATCAACGCCATAGACAGGGTATATAACTTGTCTGACAGGGTATATAACATGTCAGACAGGGTATATAACATGTCGGTCAGGGTATATAACATGTCGGACAGGGTATATAACACGTCAGACAGGGTATATAACATGTCAGACAGGGTATATATCATGACAGACAGGGTATATAACATGTCAGACAGGGTATATAACATGTCAGACAGGGTATATATCATGACAGACAGGGTATATAACATGTCAGACAGGGTATATATCATGTCAGACAGAGTATATAACTTGTCAGACAGGGTATATTACTTGTCAGACAGGGTATATAACATGTCAGACAGGGTATATATCATGTCAGACAGGGTATATAACTTGTCAGACAGAGTATATAACTTGTCAGACAGAGTATTTAACTTGTCAGACAGGGTATACAACATGCCGTGCCTTACTTGGATTTAAATGATTGAAAACGTTAAATACATTTTTTTTTACTTTTCTTTTACTATTATCGACTGCATCTTTTCTCGGGACAATTATTTCAAAATACTGAATTGATTCTGCTTTACATCCAATGGATGCAGACTTTTATAATCTGTATCTGTTATGGAATGAGTTAGGATTGTTACGGGGAAACCCTTAGGCTTCATAAATTTAACCTATATTTAAAACCTTGACATGGTCTGTAATTTGAACAGATCATACAAGCAACATATGAGCACTCTCGAATATATTTCCAGATTATCCACCATCAACATAAATACCATTTATGTAGTTTATTGAAAACATCTGTAAATAATCATAACGTTTATTTGATTGAAAACGTTTTTATGTATGTGAATGCATTGGTGTTTTAATTTGGTAAATTTGGTAACTGCATCATACAGCTGTTCGACCGTCTAGGACCCGTTGGTAATGCTAGGGGCGAAGTCCAAACGGGTCTAAACTATTGTTTGCAACAAGCAGGTGGTGCATACAAGTCCTAAATTGAAAGAATTTCAAAACTTCAAAGAGCACTGGTTAATCTCTAAATACATAACGGGTACAGTTTGCATTATATCAACTGCAGTGGCGTAAAAAAGGAAAGAAATATAAAAAAAAAATGAAAATGTTAGTCCGACGGAACATTATACATGTAGCTTGTTGTCCTCAGATACTCATTTAAGGGCCTTTTTAGTCTTATAATTAGCAAGTAAAACTTTTACAGTATACTTGTTAACAATCAGACTAAAGTGTGTTCTCAGAACAAGGGATATTGCTTCTAGGGCCTTGTAGAATGTTTGTCAAGCTATGTAAGCATACACTCCCAAAAATGATGATTCTAATAATGCCTTAGCCCCAGTATTATCTTTGATCAGTGGCACTGTTCAGTGGCGTAGCAAATGGTAAACAAATATAGCATACCTCTGTGTTATAACAAATGCATGTGTATTACGTGTTTGTAGAGAATGACTGGGAACTAGTCTTCAGAGCACAGTCCAACAACAGTCTGAGTCCTTATGCAGCATGGATGGGAACGTTGTCTCTTCCAACTCCGGTACAGGACGGCTGTAGGCTTATGACGGAAACGTTCACATGTACCACCATTTATAGAAATGATGTTCTTGATATGTGGAGTTCGGGAAATATTACTGAGGCGAGTTTTATTAATTTATTGTTATTTTGGCGTCCCGTCACCATAAGTTTAAGTGTGCTTCGCTGTGTGTAACATCATAAATTTCCAATATAATTGACACAACTTTGTGTTATGATACAAACTCAAGAAATACACGCATGAAATTCAAATATAATATGATGCTGGTCCTTTCCTTTGTTTGAATTACAGGTACAACTGGAGCTATACCGAGGTGGTAGCCGAGTTGTCTATGTCCGATTTGATGGCAGAGGATCAGCGTTAACCAACTGGTTTAGCATCGATAAGTTAATAGACAGTGGCTGGAGCACCATGTCTAAAAGCCGCACCTTCAATTACTTCTCCATACATGGGTATTACTTATTGTTGAAACAACTCTTTTTCAAATTGTTCTTTTTTTGAAAATGAAAAAGACTCATCATATAACTATGTACCATGATGTTCGATAAAGGCATCATGCATTTACAATGACAATATCTTCATTTAAGTTTGAAGTTATAATTTTGATTGATTTTGGTTTAGAGCGTTGCAAATTAACAAGTTACCTCCCAATTATCAATTATTTTTGTCCTATCAGACATCTTTTTGTATGACATCATGTGGAGGGCGTTAAAATATGCAAATGATATTGGTATTATAACGTAACAATTCAACAGGGTGGATCTCTATATTGGTATTATTTACAATTTAACAAGGAAGTGTATTCACTGACGAGCTATACAGTCAACGAAACTGATTTAAAAATAAGATTGATACACTTCTACTTCTACTTCTACTGATACTGACCAACTTCAACAATTTGAAAATAAAATGTCAGACGAGGAGTAAAACATGGAAAGAGATTGTTTTTAAAAGATACGAGATGGTCTAATTTGCGTTTGAGTGAAAGTGACGGTAGAGGGCTGATTTGAATAATTCCGTTGTGGGGCTCGAAATAATGTCAGGTGGGAGTTTATTCCACTCGGGTATAGTTCGAGGGAAGAATGATGCCTTTCTGGTCACGGTTTTTGAGTGGGGAATTTGATACGAAAACTGGTGGTTTGTTCGGGATTTTCTAACTGTAGGGATTAATCTGTCTGATTTTACGATAGCGACTTTCTGGTTTACAATGTTATGAAGCATGGTCAGACGAGCATCTCTACGTCTATCTGCTAGAGGGCGCAGCTTTAGGTGGTCCAACATTTCTGACACACTGGAGGTACGATCGTTGTACCTGTGCTTATTGAGCACATAGCGCAATGCCCTTCGCTGGACCATTTCCAACTTGTCAATATTTGTTTGGGGGTGAGGGTCCCATACTGTACAGGCATACTCAAGTGTTGCTACGTACGGCTTTTGTAAGATTCATTTGTTTGATAGTCTTTTTCACGCGTGGAATATTGACATAGGAAAAGAAAAGTCTCGTGACGTTTCAACCATGTTTTCTTATGAAGCGTATATATACAATGTATCTAGGAATAATGTCGGTATCTGTGGTGTATTTTTATATCTTCTGGTGCGAAAAAACACAAAATAACCACAGGAAATGTATATAATCGTTTTATTTAAAAATTGGTAAATGGTAATTAAAACGTTATTGAGATAGACTATGTCTAAATCCTCGAATTTCATCTCATTGTTTTACAGGGCCGACGAAAGGAGGTTTTTTATCAATCAAAACTATGGCAGCTGTCCTGTCGACGCAGGCTGGATGGCAGTTATTGATACCACTTCAGTCTATGGACCATGTGAGTGGGACATCAAAACAAAAAAAAGGCCAGCCTTTCTTTTCGCTCCAACAGAGGATGTCACTCAGTGGCAGAACTATGGTAAGATCATTGGGTGAAAACTGTCGAATCAGGTCGACAACAGGAGCGAGACAGGCTCTGACGTAATAGTCCTAGTTTCCAAGTTAATTCATTGTTTAAGTGACAGAATCGCCAATTCTGTTTTAAACATCAAGGAAAGAATATACTAACTTGACCCCTGTTGTAGTATTAATCATCAATGCATGTCTAATAACAATACAGTGTTAGTAAACGTGCTTAACATCAATACACGTCTAGTAACACTGTAATGTAAATCATCCATACGGTTCTAGTAACACTGTAGTGTAAATCATCAATACACGTCGATTAACACTGTCGTGTAAATCATCAATACACGTCCAGTAACACTGCCGTGTAAATCATCAATACACGTCTAGTAAACATGTCGTGTAAATAATCTATACACGTCTAGTAACACTATTGTGTAAATCATCAATACCCTTCTAGTAGCTTTATAGTGTAAATAAATCATACACGTCTAGTAACACTGTAGTGTAAATAAATTATACTGTTTTCTACAGCAGTCGTAGTAAACTATCGATATCAATTCATTTTATTTGTAGAATTAAGACATCTAATTAACTCCAAGTTGTATAATATTTCTCCGTTTCATTTATATATTGTTTCAATATAATTAATGTAAAGATATTTCCATTGCTAAGTTAAATGGGATATCGATTTCTTTTAAGATATCATTTATCTTTTTAAAGATATCTATATTTATTCAAACGTAAGTCACTTCTTTTTAAGTAATTGAGTATTCGTTTGCTTGCTATGGGCACGCTCTGAAACCTTATGGGATTAGTCGGCTTTACGGTACCAATGCATGCTGGTGGAAACTCCTATAGCCATACATCCTGTTGATTATACGCGATACAATTGGGTTATTACAGATTGATTAAAATATATAGTTTAACATCCTGAATGGTCTGCTAACAAAATATTGATGTATGTTTAATTTTAAAATATGAATCAAGGACTAATAAAAGCTATTCTTTTAAAGTGTGATGAAAGTAAACCTTCCTCTAATGGACCCACTAGTTACTAGTGGACCCACTAGTTACTAGTGGACCCACTAGTTACTAGTATGTACAATACCTCCCTCTAATGGACCCACTAGTTACTAGTATGTACAATAACTCCCTCTAATGGACCCACTAGTTACTAGTATGTACAATATCTCCCTCTAATGGACCCACTAGTTACTAGTATGTACAATACATCCCTCTAATGGACCCATTTGTTACTAGTATGTACAATGCCTCCCTCTAATGGACCCACTAGTTACTAGTATGTACAATACCTCCCTCTAATGGACCCACTAGTTACTAGTATGTACAATACCTCCCTCTAATGGACCCACTAGTTACTAGTATGTACAATACCTCCCTCTAATGGACCCACTAGTTACTAGTATGTACAATACCTCCCTCTAATGGACCCACTAGTTACTAGTATGTACAATACATCCCTCTAATGGACCCATTTGTTACTAGTATGTACAATGCCTCCCTCTAATGGA
The DNA here is from genome assembly GCF_002113885.1 of Mizuhopecten yessoensis. Taxonomy (NCBI): domain Eukaryota; kingdom Metazoa; phylum Mollusca; class Bivalvia; order Pectinida; family Pectinidae; genus Mizuhopecten; species Mizuhopecten yessoensis. The sequence continues at coordinate 56,550 of NW_018408007.1, forward strand.
CCCACTAGTTACTAGTATGTACAATACCTCCCTCTAATGTACCCACTAGTTACTAGTATGTACAATATCTCCCTCTAATGGACCCACTAGTAACTAGTATGTACAATAACTCCCTCTAAAGAACCCACTAGTCACTAGTATGTACAATATACTAGTTACTAGTATGTACAATACCTCCCTCTAATGGACCCACTAGTTATTAGCATGTACAATACCTCCCTCTAATGGACCAATGGTTACTAGAATATACAATACCTCCCTCTAATCGACCCACTAGTTAGTAGTGTGTACAATACCTCCCTCTAATGGACCCACTAGTTATTAGCATGTACAATACCTTCCTCTAATGGACCCACTAATTACTAGAATATACAATACCCCCTATAATAGACCCACTAGTTACTAGTATGTACAATTATAATTGCGTATGATCTATTTTACACCACAATGTATTTGAACGAAAAAAAGTGACAATGGTATCACTTTGGTGTTTTTTCTCAGCGCTCAAATATCCTATAAAACTCATGACAACACGGAAGATCTTTGTTTCAATGAATAACATACGTATATATCCCAGTTCCCATAGGAGTGGTAGTATATATAAACACTACATAATTCGGGAATGATATGATTAGACATTGATATCGATTTGTTTATTCTACGCCCTTCAATCGTCTATCAGAACGTTTTAGCGGCATTCATCTAACATTTGGAATCTTCAGCAGCCTCTAACACTTCCGGTGAAATATAACAAATCGACCATTGTCCCGTTCTCTACAAGTCAAAGTATGTTTTCATGTAACATATTATCCCATTGGTTGAGTGAGATACGTTTCGTAGGTTCACTCTGGGCCCGTATTCATAAAACCGTTCTCAAAGCATGTAACATGGTCATAAAGTGAAGCGTAAACACTGAAAACAGTACTCGGATTAAAATCTTTCAACATTTCTTACAAATCATTGACGAAATATGAGTATGTATAAATGTATCACTGGCACAAGATATTTAGCTTGAGAACTGTTTCGTGAATACGGGCCCTGGTCGTGATTCCTTTCATGTATCGCCCAGGTTGTAGGATGATAGGAAGATTGGTTTCCTGAGAATCGTATGTCCTACTGTTCAGGCAATAAATCATTAATTATAACTGAAAGATACACGACACAACTCACATAGAGAAAATATATCTTTGATGTGGTTACCTAATTTCTGTTGAAAATGATGTTTTGTCTCCACGTCATGTGACGTGCTTACACCAATCAGACACACTGTAACAAAGAAGGTATGCGAATATATTTTGTAGGTATACATTAGCCGTTTGTTTTACATGGTAACTTAAACGAAAATAACCGTACATTCTCATATAATATTAGCTGTAAAGAGGATATTCAACATAAAATACCCAATAAAAATAATTAATAATTCGTGGTTCTTATATACCGCTTTATCACAACCTAGTTCGTAGGTCGTCTCAAAGCGGTTCACAAATTCAAAAACTCAAAAAACCCAAGATAAGTTGAAATCTATTTCTTTCAGAACACGAAGAAGCAGATGTGTTAGCCGTATTCATCAGACGCTGACTGAGATCGACAACAACTTCATACTACACGCAACTGATTCCAAACTCTTCTCATCTCTGTTCGCCCGCAAAGACAATACACGGTTTATTTAAGTTAAATGATACATAGTAATCCAACCGAATATCACGGTGTTTTCAATGTATAATGTGACCACTGATTTGTGGCACTATTACAATGTATAATGTTACCACTGTTTTGTGGCACTATTACAATGATGTAAGATACAATTCGATACGGTTATTCCTTCCGTTAATATTACCAACGAAAGAACATTTAAACGATGAGTGTTATAATGGATGGCCTTGAACCATGGTCGGCGTTTACTATTGATGGAATGTAAACATAGAATAGAGGATATATTCATTACATTGCTGTTAAACAACGTCAGTGATCACACATAATGTCTACTTTTTATAGTGTACTTAATTATTAATATTGCATATATTACGATATTGATTATTTTGTCATTGTTTCAGCAGCAGATTTTTTTTTAATACAAGTATAGAGTAATGGTGTCATTATAACAATATTTGTTCATAATAAATACATGTGAAGTTTATTTTCAAAAAGAGTATTGGTATGAGCATGGGGGTTATGATATTATAGTGATATTGATTTTATTTCGGAGGCATCGGTCTGTCAAAACCTAGTGTATACAAATAACAATCTTAAAGATTTTTTGCGGACGGTTCCACGATCTGTTAAATATGTAGTTTTCTCCAATACGTGCTGTAGATTTCTCCATTACGTGCTGTAGATTTCTCCAATATGTGCTGTAGATTTCTCCGATACATGCTATTGATTTCTCCATTACGTGCTGTTGATTTCTCCATTACGTGCTGTAGATTTCTCCAATACGTGCTGTAGATTTCTCCAATACGTGTTGTAGATTTCTCCATTACGTGCTTTAGATTTCTCCATTACGTGCTGTAGATTTCTCCAATACGTGCTGTAGATTTCTCCAATACGTGCTGTAGATTTCTCCATTACGTGCTGTAGATTTCTCCATTACGTGCTGTAGATTTCTCCAATACGTGCTGTAGATTTCTCCAATACGTGCTGTAGATTTCTCCATTACGTGCTGTAGATTTCTCCAATACGTGCTGTAGATTTCTCCAATACGTGCTGTAGATTTCTCCATTACGTGCTGTAGATTTCTCAAATACGTGCTGTAGATTTCTCCAATACGTGCTGTAGATTTCTCCAATACGTGCTGTAGATTTCTCCAATACGTGCTGTAGATTTCTCCAATACGTGCTGTAGATTTCTCCATTACGTGCTGTAGATTTCTCCAATACGTGCTGTAGATTTCTCCAATACGTGCTGTAGATTTCTCATTTTCGTACTGTAGTTTTCTCCTATACCTGCTGTAGATTTCTCCAATACGTGATGTAGATTTCTCCAATACGTGCTGTAGATTTCTCCAATACGTGCTGTAGATTTCTCCAATACGTGCTGTAGATTTCTCCATTACGTGCTGTAGATTTTTCCAATTTGTGCTGTAGATTACTCCAATACGTGCTGTAGATTTCTCCATTACGTGCAGTAGATTTCTCCAATACGTACTGCAGATTTCTCCATTACGTGCTGTAGATTTCTCGAATACGTGCTATAGATTTCTTCAATACGTGCTGTAGATTTCGTCAATACGTGCTGTAGATTTCTCCAACAAGTGTTGTTGATTTCTCCATTACGTGCTGTAGATTTCCTCAATACGTGCTGTAGATTACTCCATTACGTGCTGTAGATTTCTCAAATACGTACTGCAGATTTCTCCATTACGTGCTGTAGATTTATCCAATACGTGCTATAGATTTCTTCAATACGTGCTGTAGATTTCGTCAATACGTGCTGTAGATTTCTCCAACACGTGTTGTTGATTTCTCCATTACGTGCTGTAGATTTCTCCAATACGTGCTGTAGATTTCTCCCTTACGTGCTGTAGATTTCGTCAATACTTGCTGTATATTTCTCCAATACGTGCTGTAGATTTCTCCATTCACCGCCAATGCTTTATTATGTGTCCCTTTCGAATGAAGCGTGACATATTGTATTAGTACTGGTATCTCTTCTGGTTCTTCTGGTTCTTTTAATCGCATCTTGTCCGGCCCAAACATTTTAAACCGTTAAAGATTTATTTTTTGTTTGTTTAAGTTAAGCTATATTTTACTTCCGCGGCACATTTGGATACTGCTGAGGTTGGGGAGCCCCGGAATCAGCATCTTCACAATCATGTGTCCTTAAACAAGAGGGCTATCATACATTTTCATACTTACTAGTAATCGTATTATTATTTCTTTATTTTCACTGTCTTCTTTAACACTTATACTTACATTCATGTGCTTACATTCAAAATTAACGTACAAATTATCCTTACCTACATAAATGCATACGTTCCCTTTGCCGCGCCTCCAGGTGAATTACCCTGTAATGGGATTCACTTGCGGAACAAGTCGGCATTTGCCTTGGCTGTGTGTATTAATAGTAACATGATTGAAACACTCCGCGCCTGTGGAATGACAATATTAGTCACTCTAAACGTGCCTGTAATTCATTCGAGTATGCCTAACATGTTTGTTTTTGAGTTTTCTATTGTGAATGGGTTTTGGGGGTTGATATTGATGAAGCTGTGTTGTAAGACACGGAACTCGTTACGTTAAAACAGAAAGTAGAAATGTGCATCGCTACTAGAGGATTGTATGTTATGATTAGTTTCTATACGTAATTCATGCTAATTATCATTGTGCAATTTACCACTACTTCGTGTGTCTTTTCAGACCGTGTTCATTGCTGAATAAATATATTTAAAGTAAACGGAACAGAGTCCCATTTATGAACACGGTCGGAATACCGAACTCCATCATTGCCACATCACCACAATGCCAGCTGTAGCCTGCCCTATCACATACTACGACTATGTAACGGATGACCTGGATGCCACTATCGTCGCGGCACTCATCACGACTCACTCCGCTGTACACATACCCAAACGAGAACACGCTGCTAAAGTTGAGAAAGTTAAGCGACGCACGCTCAGTGCCGCAGGAACTAGCGAGGAGTGGGGATATTTCCAATCTCGGTGGTCGGACTATGTCAGTGTCACGAAAATCACTGGACGCGATAAAGTAATCCAGCTACTAGAATGCTGTGACGAGCCATTACGGAAAGACTTGACACGATCAGCCGGTGGTAGCCTCGATGACAAAACCATGGATGAGGTTTTAGCTGCAATTAAAAAGCTCGCAGTACGTGAGGAAAACACTATGGTTGCAAGAGTGACGCTACACAATATGCGACAGGATCGTGATGAAAATGTCCGGAGTTACGGTGCTAGACTTCAAGGACAGGCCGGTATATGCAAGTTTGTGATTAAGTGCCCCGGATGTACAGCCGACGTCAATTACACTGACGCTACCATGCGTGACGTACTCATCCGGGGAGTTGCCGTTCCGGAAATACAACTTGATCTGCTAGGACACAAAAATCAGGACATGAATCTTGAGGACGTATTTCAATTTGTCGAATCAAAGGAAGCCGGTAAACGTTCAGCTTCTAGACTTTCAGATTCTCATCCAGTTGAGGCTGCCAGCAGCTCATACTGGAAAAGCAAGGCTGACAGACCGTCGTCCAAAGACACCTCCAACAAAGCAGAGCAATGTGCATATTGCGGAAAAAAGGGACACTGCAAATCTACCCTTGCTCGCATACGTAAAACAGAGTGTACAGCATATGGACACATATGTGGGCATTGTCATCGCGAACATCGTTTTGAAATTGTATGTAGAAGCAAGGACAAACCCAAAGTGACAGACCGTTATACACTTTCCGGAAGTGCTTTGTTCGACGCATTGTGCTCTGTTCATGATTCTCTACAACATCATCACTGTACCGTTAGTGATTCTGGCATCGAACGCTCAATCTGCATCGACCATCATTTCTATGACGAACTGACGAATTCCTGGGTGAAACAACGCTCCAAGCCTCAACCATTCGTGAACGTGACGGCTAAAGTTACTGCTGAGGACTACGCCGCCCTAGGCTTCAGACTAACACGAGACACAAGCAACGTCTCAATACAGGCTATGGCTGACACGGGATGTCAGAGTTGCCTCGCTGGTTTGAAAGTAATCCGCCGCCTTGGTCTACGAGAATCAGAACTCATACCTGTTACGATGCAGATGCACACGGCTACATACGGTGGTATCAAAATTCTTGAGGCTACCATCATTCGCTTGATTGGTAAAGGCAAGGCAGGAAACACCAAGGAGACCAGACAGATGACATATGTCACAAGCTCAACAGACAAGCTCTTCCTCAGTTCTGAAGCCTGCGCTGCATTAGGTATTATCCACGATTCTTTTCCAACCGTCGGAGCTCAAGTCCCTTCAGCTAGCATACATGTCGATGCTACTTTCTCCTTACCGGATCACCAAGTCAAAGCATGCGATTGTCCTACACGCCAACTGCCACCGCCGCCTCCGACAAAACTGCCTTTCCCTGCTACAACGGAAAACGTTGGTCACTTAAAAGGTTACCTTCTTGACCACTACAAGTCTAGCACATTCAACACATGTGAACACCAGACTTTACCACTCATGAATGGACCTCCCTTGAAGCTCATGGTGGACTCCAACGCGAAACCTGTCGCTCACCATACACCAGTACCCGTTCTAATCCACTGGCAGGGTGCAGTAAATGCTGGACTAGACCAGGATGTTCGTTTGGGGGTTATTGAACCTGTTCCGGTTGGTAAGCCTGTCACTTGGTGCAATAGAACTCGCGAGACTCATCACACCCCTTCGCCATTCCATCAAGCCCGGTCTATTCCACATGGAAAGAAGAAGACATTATTTGATGCATGGAACGGTTATCACAGTGTACCCATCTGCAAAGAGGACATAAACTTGACCACGTTCAGAACTCCTTGGGGGAGGTACCGTTACAAAACTGCACCCCAAGGCTACATTGCATCGGGCGACGGATACACCGGATACAATTGTCCTGTATTTTCTTGTATATGAAATCTGATATTTCAGACCATCTTGATTTTCTTATAGATGTATCAAATGTTTTATCCCACGCTTCATATATATAGAGTGTAATACATTTCTGTTTTATTAACATGCCGTAAGAAGTTTTGCTGTCTATAGATATTGTTTTATTGGTAGTGCTGTCTAAAACGTTTAATTGTGTTTTGTAGTGGAATGTTGCGTAGGGCGTAGGTTTGAGTTTATTCCTCCATTCCTTCGGTATAGCCTGTTTTAATTGTGTTAGTTCTGACATCCAGTTTCTGTTGATTTTTTTTAAGTTTGATAAAAGCTTTATTTGAGGGATGGAACCATTCTCAAAAATATCGTCAATTAGTAGTATACCTGAATGTATCCAGTTAGTAAAAATTAGTACTTTATTTTTTTATTTTGATATGCTTGTTTCCCCATATTGGCTGTTTTCCTATTTCGCGTTGATTGAAATATTTTTTTGTTTGTCCTCAAACCCAGTGTAATCCAAGCTTTATAACTTCCTGATAAAATAATGGTGTTTCTTATATTTTTGGTAGAGATTTAATTTGGTCTAGTATAATTTATAAAAGAGCAGGTATTTCCAATATTTGTTGAAAAAGTAGTTTGGTATGCTTTTCCAGTTCGCAGGAGTGTTTTCTTTTACAAATGTTTTGACCCACTTTATTTTAAGCTCACCTGGCCCGAAGGACTTATACAGTGTATATGTAAAGTACAAACTGTTTTCTATCTTCGTGAATTGTGATATCTGACACTTGTTACAAGTATAAACTCGGGAAATCTAGAAATTTTAGAATTGGTTGATTTTAATATAAATAATATGATAAAGTATTATACAGTGTATATATAAAGTATAAACTATTTTCTATCTTCGTGAATTGTGATATCTGACACTTGTTTCAAGTATTAACTAAGGAAATCTAGAAATTTTAGAATTGGTTGATTTTAAAGTAAATGATATTTTATATATTAAATATATATCATATGATAAAGTATTATCAGTGCATATGTATAGCATAAATTGTTTTCTATCTACGTGAATTATGATATCTGACACTTGTTACACATGTGTATGTGTAACAAATATGAACGAAGGAAATCTAGAAATTTTAGAATTGGTTGATTTTAATATAAATAATATGATAAAGTATTATAGAGTGTATATGTATAGTATATATTGTTTTCTCTCGTCGTGAATTGGAATATCTGACACCTGTTACAAATGATGTATGTGGAAGATGAGGACATCTTTCATTTAAGCGGGGGAATACCTAATGAATTGGGGAGTTAATATATTTTTGTTTTTCCTCAGTTGCAGATTTCATATTGGAATTGTGTATTTTGTATGGACTTTGTTTATATTGTTATATTATGTTTTTTATTTACATTCTTTCCTGATCATGTAGATGAGGACATCTTCCATCTGAGGAGGGGAGAATGTAGTAGTGTCATTATTTGTCATTATTACTTTTAATATATTTGGTATTTAGCTATACGCGTTCGTATGTAACGGAAATCAGCCTTTCGTGTAATTTTGTACGTCTCGCATTGCGGCAAAACGTTTTAGCACGCGTAAATGCGAGTAAGGTACTGAGCGGATGTGATGTAATGTGTTGTTAACCTGTTTGTCCAGTACGTATTGTCTATGTAAAGAATTCCTAGTGTTGAATGTAGGGTAATTTACCTGGTGAACTGGTCACTTTGAACAGAGCGGCCAGAGCGAGCACAGCGAACATCTTGTACACCTATATCTTTACCTAGCCAGCATACGAATTGAAAGAGGTAGCGGGCACTAGAGCCAAAAGCAATAAACGTTAGTACTCCTGTATAAATATAAGTCTAATTCATTATAGTATCTATTGAATAATATATTTAATTAACGTAATATTTTTGTTAAAAGTAAAGTTAATATTTTGGAAGGCTTTGTAAATTTAGAAATCGGGCGTGGTCAATTAAGTAGACAAGTTATTTCGAAGAAGCAAGTTTTTAATATATATATACTGTTTCCTTTTATAGCATTCATTGAACGAGTAAGACCAAGGACTCGGCGGACTTTGTATCATCCAGATCAAGCACTGCAATATGTCATTGCATTCTACTGAGTGCTTTCTCAATTATTCTGGAAAACGTAGCTGGCGCATTACAAAGCCCAAAAGCCATATTCGTGTATTGATGCAATCCTCCCTGAGGTGTAGCGAACGCGGTCTTTTCCTTATCTTCCGGTTTCAGCAGTTTCAAATCGCGTACGAGATGGTACTAACTCAGGACGTTCTTCCGATGTTATATTCCAGAAAGTCTCTTCTGTTATGAATGTTCCCCTGGCACCGGAGTCTACTTTCAAATAAAATATTTTGAAATGAAAAATATCTGAACCATCTCCAAAATAATTATATTCATATCGATATCGAGTCTTCGACATCCATAAAGAAAAGTCTGAGTATTTAATTAAATAGTATCATTAAGAGCAGAAATGGAGTTCAAGAGAATTTGCCTTTGATTAGTATACAGAGTACAATGGAGGAGGAAATGATAATAAGTCTCCAACAGGAAAATTACATAAGCAGGCAGGGGTATCAATTAGGTGAGATTCAAATAGATCTGAATGCAGGTTACTGGCACAGTTTCTAAGTTGACAAAAGGTTACACTAAATTTTCTATCACCATGGTATTTAAAAATATCAGTACATTTGAATAGTGAATACATTTCATCTGAGTGTAATATAATTCTTTTTATAGCTCCAATGAATGTCATTGTGATAGGCAAGTTGGATTATTCCATTCAGACATCAGTTTCGGGGGGAAAATGCATTATATAACTGAGTTCGTGGTATAGGAACATCAAATCTTCTATTGTGGCGAAGATGATAATTGTCAGTATTATTACTAATGTACGGTTGAATCATATCATAGACATGAGAGGGGCACTTTTTATTTTGTATTAAAAAGTAATATTTTTATGCAAATGTCTTCTATTAAGTGTTATAAAACTCTATGAAAGATATCATGAATTGTTCAACGTCTTAAACCCGCATTAATACGTCAGCTTCTAGTTGGATAAACTCCAAGGCACTACATTTTTTAGACTTATACCCATCTATGACCACTCTTTGTTGCCTACATGAACGTATGATGTGAAACAATTTAGCATAGTATTACATATACCACATGTTTTTAGTTTATAAATTAGACCGTCATGCCAAACGATGTCAAAGACTTTGCTTATATCACAGAAAATCATTCTGGCCTCTTTGCCTTTGTCTAAATGTTTTACAATTCCATCGTATATGATTAATAGTTGACACACTGTGGATTCCTTAGGTAAAAAGCCTGACTGATTCTTAGAAATAATGTTATATCTTGAGAGGTAATTGAACAATTACTTAAAAACATTTTTTTCAAATAACTTGCTAAATATAGGGGTAACAGATATTAGTCTATAGTTTAATGGATCACATCTACCTGCCGTGCCCTTATAAATTGGAGTAATATGAGGATTGTCTCATCTGTTTGGTAGCTTTCCGGTAGAAATAGATTTGTTGAATAAGGGATATAGTGGTTTCACAAGAGATTGGGAAACCCCTTTTATAAATTTTGGAGGGATACTATGAGGGCCTGAAGCTGTATTAGTATTGAGTAGATCGAGGTGATCAACAATTTCCTATTTGGTTATGGTTATTTTTGAAGTTAATTTAAGTTAGTTTAGATAAAAAAAAAAATCTTTAGCTTCCCGGACTAAGGAAATAACTTCATTCCGAAAATATCTAAATTTTATTAGTATAGTGTCAAATGATGTTAAGGTCTGGGAAGTAATCCTGATAGGTTCAATAACAGTGTTTTCTAACCCATATTTCAATAAAATTCAATGTAGATGTGAGTTTGGATTTAGATGTAACATGTCTGGATTTATATCCCCAATCAGGACCAATTCTCTTTGCAATATTATTTAGATTAATATCTAGTCTGTCCCAGTAGCCAACGAGAGAGTTAGGGGGTCTATATATACAGCCAAGAAGAATAGGCTTATTGTGGGTAGTTACTTCAGTCCACGGTAATTCAGGATCATCTGTCTCAATATTAATAATATGTTTAGTATAAATTAGAAATCCGCCACCATAATTATCTCTATCCTTTCAAAAAATATTACCAAAATTTTCCAAAGATTTAGCACTATCAGGAATTGAATTATCAAGATGAGTTTCATAGACGCACAGGATATCGTATTCGTAGAACGCAGCATCAAGAATATGAGTTTTGTTCCTTTACGAACAAATGTTAATATGTCAAATAGAAATATAATCTAGGTGGCTGTTGGAGTTGTGTGGACCGGGGTTTGGGTGAATGTCACCGCATATGGATAGTATATAAATAGTGTAATTGAAATATACTGCTAATTCAGAGAGAATAAATTCAGAGAGACACTAGCGATACATAAACATGTATAAAGTAATGAGTCTGATTCCCTGCCAATACAGCACCAGGATAGTTTGTTATTTTATTCATTATCAAAAAGGAAACGCGTCTGTAAAAAATAAATCCTGGCAGAGTAAGAGCAGAGAATGACATAGATATGTTTTAGGGAAAATACATGGGTTATAACAATATTTAAGTCTTGTAATCAAGATTGGCATGTACAACTGTTCATATTCTGAAAACACAGAACATATTAGATATTTGATAATTTTGGACATATCTTACACTCAGTAGTTTTTGAAAAGATGTGTTCTGTTGAAAATTCAACTGCGCACTTCGCCATGGTTTTCTATGGAATAGAATCAAATCTACATTGACAAACACTGACAATTGTCTTTTTTTTTTTATCTCATTCCCAGCTGTGGAGGTCTAGCGCCTGTACAGAATAAAGTAGGGTCAGACTGTGTAACATCCTTTATACTCTAGGCGTTACGATAACTTACGCTCTCTGCACCTCTGGGATTTGTCGTAGCAAATTTGACGGCATGCGGCTTCTATAATTGGTTGGTCTCAGTTTAAAGTCCTGACAAATCGCAGGCACATACATGTCCTTTTAAGATTCAGAGAAGGGAAACCCGACTTCAAAGCCAGCAATTTGTTATGTACATCAAGTGATCAATCTAGTCTTATTTTCTCATCCACAAGAAGGCGAACACTGAACATACGATTTCGTCATGACATATTCAAGGGGCGCAGATAGTGTAAGTCAGCGTAGCCCAAAGAGTATCGAGAAGATCTGTGTAATATCGTTGTTATCTTTTTTAAATTTTACAGATTTGTTGAAAAATGCCATGATGTCATGTTGAAACCTGACTATTCCGGATCACCTGGGTTCCCCTCTACCAGCTCAAGAACTCATTTGATTTTCTAGACAAAGGACCATTGACTACCTGTCCTTTGTGTCAATAGCTCATGCTAAAACCTAATTTATAGAGATAAGAAGTGTGAAATGACAATCAACATGGATATGGAGAAATGAATGTTTTAATACCATTTGCGTAATTTTATCAACTATTCCTGAATTATATTGTATGTTGAGTAGATCATTTATTCGCTTCAATGGATACAAGTAAGCAGACTCAGTTTCAGACATCAAATTAAATTATACAAAAATGAAATGTGCAGAAAAGTGTCTCCAGACCTCATGTTTGTCCTTAAACTATTACAGCCAGACAACGGAATGTCAACTGAATGCTTACTCCTCCTACACTAACACAGAGGGAGTACACGAGGCCGAGGGTCGGGTAATATAGCATACAGAAAAGTAACATATTGAAAGAAAATACAAATTCAAAAAAAAAATCTTGCTACTAACTTCTATTGATCTATCGATGCTATGGACGTTATTTATATATATAACCGCGTTAGTTGACGTCATATGTGGTTGAAATACATATTTATAAATACAGAATATCACATTTACCGCGTCAGTTGATGTGTTGTTCGATGTAGTTAGAACCCAGGTATATGCCCCGTTACTCGGACACGAGCGCTAACAAAGATCAGATCAATGATCTCTAACGAGTAATGCCCCTCTGTCGAAATAAACCAATGTAAACGAATGTTGTTTTTAGAAAATTCACGACAATCAAAGTTCGACAACCTACTTGCCGTCCAATTAGGAACTTACACGGAATCGAGTGAAAGAAGACAAGGTGTGGGGAACAAAAGTTGTGAGTGAAGAAGAAAATGTGAATTTATTTAAATCTGCTTTTGCAACCGAATATTGGAAATTTAAAAGTAACGTAGAAAGAGTAAATGAGCAATTTAAACAAATAAAATGTTGGAATAAACCTTTTTTGATGACCATGAATTTTGCTGAAAACCATTCTTGTAAATCCAGGGAAGATGTCCAGTCTTCATATTTTAATAAAACATTTGTTACTTTACACCCATGTCTAATTTATTACAAAGAAAAGGACACTCATCTTCATAGAAATGTTATCTACACCTAAAATGAACTTTTCCACAATTCCTCAACAGTTTTCATTTTTCTGAACAAAACCATGAAATTATGATAAAGATCAATGGATTGTTAATAAGCATATATATATAAATGGTACAGAGACTGTATCAAACTGTTAATTATAGTTGGAATATCGTTACACGTGTCGCATTATAAAACGTTGCACTGTTAAATGCCCTTTCGTAACATGAAAGCTTGTGTAGTGTATGCATGGCCTATACTCAACTGTGAACGGACAGCATCCTGTTGATGGTGTTGCTCTGCTGTTTGACCATTCGACCCACATTAGGTTGAATTGCAAACAACATTACTATAACTATAGTTGCTGCAATTCTATTTTAAGTCAATATGCTATGAAAGGATTGATATCAGAGTATGTCAGTTTTATATTTTTCGTTTGTAAGTTTGTTGCTGCTTTAGAGTCATCTACTTCTTTCTATCCATCTATTCTACCATAAAATCGTGTTCATGCCTAGGTTTATGTTCTGTCTGACGATATTCTGGAAGTTCCAATTTTTAATACTTTGTAGTACTGACAATGAGTAAGAGCAGATTATTGCTCTTTTGATTTAATTATTTTTCAATGTTGTTTATAGCTAGAAAATCAGAGGCATTATTTCGTAAGCAGCATCCAACAACACACCCAGCTGCGCCTTCGACCTCGACCTGAGAGCCGTCAGATTATATAGGTGTGATTGAAGAAAATTGTGAGATGTTCTCTCTAAAAGACCTCTTTCATTGATCCGGGAGAGTATAAGACCATTTCACTGATGTGTTATAATACTAAATTTACTGTAGACTTGCGAATTGTTCATGGTTGAATTTAGGATACAATACTTCGTATGCCAAAAGATGGAATTAATTCCTCATTTTGTTCGAACGTATGTGAATAATATGGATGAAATGTTGCCTGCAACATCAGAATTCTGTATTTAGTTCTAACTTTCTTTCTTCAATCACTTTGTGGTTGCTGATTTGCACCGTAAAGAGGCTTGCGGCTGATAATGTACAAACACAACTACAACCAGCGGAAGCCGTTCATTATTTATGAGTTAGACCAAGCATCAGCAAGAACGAGTAAAGTGCGGCAATTACACTATGTGCAAAATAAAGAACTAAATAGTTAATCAACTGCATTACTGACTTACTTAATACTGTTTCCACTATATTACTCACTAATTTGATTTCGTTTCAAATATAGAACTGAACATCTTTTGGCTATGTAAAAACACAAATTCTGTCCGCTCAGTACTTTGGTACTGAGAAACTTAGTCAGACCGTGTTTCGAACTCTGGACTATGTACCAACTACAGTACTGACTACCTTATTTATGTACCAACTACAGTACTGACTACCTTATTTATGGACCAACTACAATACTGACTACCTCATTAATGTACCAACTACAGTATTGACTACCATACTTATGTAACAACTACAATACTTAATACCTTATTTATGTACAAACTACAGTACTGACTACCTTACTTATGTATCAATCACAGTACTGACTGCCTTAACAGGTTTCCTGATGACAAGGGCACTGTACATCAGCAGTCGTAACTTTGATTTTGTACTCTATCGTTTTTCAACAAAGCATAAAATGCATGCAAATTCATTGTCAATACTTTAATGATGTCTACTACTACAGCAATTGTTGCTAAAATTGCATAAATAAGCATGTGTTTAATGTGAAGATAAATAACATTGATTTCAGACATTGTCCTGACAACAGAGTGATAATAACAAAGCTGCGTTGAACGATTCTACAATTCTCACTACTGGTAGTTTTAGTAAATATGTTGTCCTTCACCTGACATGTATATACTTTGTCAGAACAGAGGAGAGAGGTATATACGTCAGAACAGAGGAGAGAGGTATATACTGTGTCAGAGCAGAGGAGAGAGGTTTATACTTTGTCAGAACAGAGAAGAGAGGTATATACTTTGTCAGAACAGAGGAGAGAGGTATATACTTTGTCAGAACAGAGGAGAGAGGTATACACTGTGTCAGAACAGAGGAGAAAGGTATATACTGTGTCAGAACAGAGGAGTGAGGTATATACTTTGTCAGAGCAGAGGAGAGAGGTTTATACTTTGTCAGAACAGAGGAGAGAGGTATATACTTTGTCAGAGCAGAGGAGAGAGGTATATACTTTGTCAGAACAGAGGAGAGAAGTATACACTTTGTCGAACAGAGGAGAGAGGTATATACTTTGGTCAGAACAGAGAAGAGATGTATATACTTTGTCAGAACAGAGGAGAGAGGTATATACTTTGTCAGAACAGAGGAGAAAGGTATATACTTTGTCAGAACAGAGAAGAGATGTATATACTTTGTCAGAACAGAGGAGAGAGGTTTATACTTTTCAGAACAGAGGAGAGAGGTATATACTTGTCAGTACAGAGGAGAGAGGTATATACTTTGTCAGAACAGAGGAGAGAGGTATATACTTTGTTTGAATAGAGGAGAAAGGTATATACTTTGTCAGAACAGAGGAGAGATGTATATACTTTGTCAGAACAGAGGAGAGAGGTTTATACTTTGTCAGAACAGAGGAGAGAGGTATATACTTTGTCAGAACAGAGGAGAGAGGTATATACTTTGTCAGAACAGAGGAGAGAGGTATATACTTTGTTTGAATAGAGGAGAAAGGTATATACTTTGTCAGAACAAAGGAGAGAGGTATATACTTTGTCGGAACAGAGGAGAGAGGTATATACTTTGTCAGAACAGAGGAGAGAGGTATATACATCGTAAGTACAGAGGAGAGAGGTATATACATCGTAAGTACAGAGGAGATAGGGATTGAACTCCTTTAACGTAGGAACATTTTGATTCATACGTATTTTTTATGTATTTTGCGCAAACATTGCTATTTATATTGAAAAGTTCCATGGAAATAAAATTAGCAAAACCTTATCAAAATATTGATTGGGAGAATCGCGAAAAATCTATCTAATTTCAATTCAATTGAAATATTAGATAGTAAAAGAAAATAAATAATTTAGAAAAAACATCTATTTGTTCATGCTGAGCATCATTTACATAACAGGTAGCCAATACCGTATCACGTATCCTAAAACCTCTCATACATATATGTACAAATAGTTACATTAATGAAGAAAATACAGTTTTGAGACTTGAGAGATTATTTTTCTGTTGTTTTTTTCTGATTTTTTTTCTGATTTCTAAGGGTATCTAAGTTCTGCTGATTATTTACACTCAAAACACTATCGCTGATCCTTTTTTCCATCCCTTTTATTTTTCATAAAAGTACCGCAGGGTAAGGTTTTCGTACTATTTATTAAAAGTTATGATGATGTCGGCTATATCGGTTTCCGATGCATAGTTACAGTTGTTGTCAGTGGTACGGGGACCTGAAATACAACGTGTTGTCAGTGGTACGGGAACCTGAAATACAACGTGTTGTCAGTGGTACGGGAACCTGAAATACAACGTGTTGTCAGTGGTACGGGAACCTGAAATACAACGTTACTTAAAAGCCAAGGATGACTAACAAAGTCAAAGAACAACGTAGTTCAAATGAAGTCCTTGAAAGCGGAATTTCACTAATTGTCCAGGTACAAAACCATTTTAACTAATAAGATGTCCATTTAAAATCATCTGGGGATAAGCATTCACTGTATCTATCAGGACAGAAATTCATATTCATATATTCAAAATTGTAAAAGGCAGCTAAGTAATTAGCTTAACTTATGCTCGTAACGTCATAACAAGTTAAGTAGATTTACTGTTATTTGAATTCAAATGTTGTAGCTTGAATTGTTGGCACAATAAATGGTTCAATGATTGGCAGTGACAGTGTCAGGGTTTCTGGGGCTGGTCACTGATTGGTTAAGGGGTAAGAGGTGACGCTATCTCACTATGGGACATATCCCCGCATCAGGCAGCTACTGTATTTGTACGCTCATTAAGCTCTCAGGAAAATTAATCTTTAAACCCACCTCTTCACACCCTTTCTGTAGTCAATATTTTGTTTCTTTATTTTAAAGGAGCTTTCTTTATTTTAAAGGAGCGTATGTGTAGAATGTACATATGTATTGTTTAACATTGTCCATGATTACTATGTACCGTGTATCATTATATGTACAGTTTATGTTGAAGTGAGACAACATTTGACGACTGGCCAGATCAATGGGTAAACCTACCTCCCCTAATTAACAGGGTTGGGGCAGCCGGCTCGCAGTTATCATGTAAAGATGGGTTTTGCAACCCCACCATTGACCAATGTTTGGCGTTTTTTGGCAACCCAACTTGGACTAGCTGTTATAGTTTGTTGTAGTGGCTGCCATGCGTGTGTGGTGGCAGATACTGGGTTATTTCGGTTTTTCATATAATTTCCCATATATTATGTTTTTTATGCTAATATCCCTAGTGTGGCTCTATTGATATCAATAAATTCAATGTCACCAATCTGGTGGACATTAAAAATAAATGTATCTATTCTTCTTATATACATTGTCCGAGTTGACAGGCCATTGTCAACTGTAAGTGCGTTGTAGCACCACATTACCTTGCTCTCCCAGAACGATCCAATCCACCTAACAAAAAATCCAATAGCTATCGACTGTCGTGGGGACATTTAACTGAAGCACATAGAGCATAGGGTGTTGGAGGATACCTGTTGAATAGATGAATCTGTAACGCACCAGATAATGAGAAATTTTGTTTTAATTCAATTTGGTGTGATTTTATCAAACATTCTCGGAACATTTAGTATTTCTAATGGATATTTCATCAGGATAAACGGATACAAGTTATCGGGCGCTTTTTCTATTTTGAATTTAAACTTGAATTCTACACGCATAAAATGTGCAGAAATGTGTCTCCAGACCTCATGTTTGTCCTTCAACTATCACAGACAGACAGAGGAATGTCAACTGAATGCTGACTCTCCCTACACTAACACGAGCGCAGTACAGGAGATAGATGGCTGGGCAATCTACCATCTACAGAAAGGTAACAGATTGAGGAATCAATATAATAAATATGTGAGATTATTTGAAATTTGACAATTATGAAGGTGAATGATTGGAAAGCATATCAACAAAATTATTTTGAACAATATTACAGACGAACGATTCCTTCATTTTTCTCGTAAAAAAAAATCTTAATTGACACAGATAAAAAGTTTTTATTGTTTAACATTTCGTGTGTTCGAAATAAGATCCGCTCGTACATAAATATCTATTCAGACAGATTATGAAATAGTTTGGTAAACGTAGTTTAATAAACATGGAGTTGCCTTGTATGCACCCAAACAGATCTTCAGGAAGAGACCGACACGATGAAGACCCTCAACTTCGGTTATAAAATAGATCCCCATTCCCTGCGGGACATTCGGCACATTTCACGATTTATTCTTTCAAATCAAGAAACTTTCTGAAGTCACAAGCAATCAAGAACGACACAGTGGTACCGAAAACGGGCGTAACAATTATTTAAACTAAAGCTTTTCTGGTCAATTGACTATATGAAATGTATGAAGTCATGGTAACAAACGTAGTATTTTCTAGAAACGAAATTTATCCTGTCGACTGACTATGTAACATATATGTCGTCATGGTAGTTAAGTCCAGTTTCTTTATTTCTGAGAGTAACAGATGTGGTATTTCTATAAACCAAAGCTTCCCCGGTCGATTAGAAATAGAAAGTAAAACTGAACAAGTTGACAAACAAATCTAACTGACTAAACAAACTTTGAACTTGCATGCCATACAGAAGACAGTATCAAGTTATGAGAGGATATCAAAACAAAAGCTGTCTGGGGGACGTGGCGCCAGTTTTGATGCTTCCGATGAAAAGGAGAAAAATATGTGCTTTGTCATCGAGCAATGACATATTGAACACGTGCTTAATTGTAGTTTGCATTGACTTAAACTCGTGATACTAATTTGTTTACAAACTTAAAAAGGAGAAGATTATGTTGTCACGACCACCTGTAGATATAAACCCGTTCTTCCATAGCTTACTGTCCAATATTATGGGGGCATTATATCACTGAAATAGGCAAGCGTAATTTTCAGTTTAGTTAATGGAATTCAACGTCTGTGCAATAAGGGGTCCTGCGACAACCGCCTTGGACGAAACATAATTTGTAAAATTGTAGATCCATATTATTATGTTTACGTACTAATGAATACATTTTTAACAAACCCCCTTTATTCCCTGACTTACTGTCCAGTATTATGAAGAGAAGGGGTATTATATTCCTGAAATTGGCAAGTCTAATTTTCAGTTTATTTATTTTTCAATTTGCAATAAGTATGAAACAAATTTCGCCAACTAACATCAATCAACCTTGTTGGCCGGAATGGAGGCGTGTAGGGTTCAAAATTTGGGAGTAATCTGGACAACCCATGTTGTCAGGTTAGTGACGCAATACTACAAGTCCGATCAATAAATCGAACCTCGGTCTTCTTGGTAAAAGTTGAGTGTGTTATCCAATGTGTCCTCCGACCTCCGTTAAACTAGAAGTCGTCATGATCAACTCGTTACGGCTACTGTATATGACAATATTTAACATGTTATTCACATTGTTTGTATATATGTTTCTTGTTTAAGAAATTGCATGAAGATGAATTTCAATATTACGTTAATATGTTTAATTTTATCTGTTTATTGACTTGTTTTTATGCTGTTTAAATGTTGTTGTTTTATTTGAAGAATATTTGTTTTACTTCAAGTGATAAATGTATGTTTCCCGGAAAACCTACACAGTCCATGTTTACCAGACCTTACAGTTCACTGTTATATGATATATTATTCCTCTGTTTTTCCCTGAAACAAACATTACTGCTGTCACAACAGTGTTCGGTATGGACATATATCGACCAATAAATACAAAGAATTCCAGATATGATTTAATTACCACCCTATCAGAGGCAGCGTTAAGTTGTACCATTTAACGGAGTCACGCCAGAGCGAACTTGTATAATGAAGAGCTAGATATGGAATAGCTGTATGGCGTGGTTGTCACTCATTTACAAAGTACCGGCTATGTCCTCTTGAATTTTGCATAATGTGTTGACGGGTAACTTACACTCGTAATTACCAAAATGCATGTAAAAGCTCTATCAAACCCTCATCCATCTGTATTGAATATGATGAGTCGTCAGGTAGCTGTAAACGTGCCAACAATTTAATTACGTCATTGTTTACGTGTACAAGGAACGCAGTTAATGGTTCTATGTGAACACAATAAACTACACAAAAGTTCGAAAACCACCCAAAGATAAATCATTTAAAATGTCGTATCATACTGCATTGCCATTTTACATTGTGAAAATAGGAAAACAAGAAAACTAAATAAATAATAAACAAGTAGTTCAAAACTTAACTTGAGGTATGTTGTATACCTGGCCAGTGTAAGGCCATAACGTGTAACATTATCGCCACAGACAGGGTATATATCATGTCAGACAGGGTATACAACTTGTCAGACAGAGTATATAACTTGTCAGACAGGGTATATAACTTGTCAGACAGGGTATATAACTTGTCAGACATAATCTGACTTAAAGGAGTACTGGTTAATATCTAATTACATAACAGGTTAAGTTCGAATTACATGTATGCTTGTATGCTTAAGCATATACTGAAATATTTAAGAAGAAAAAAAAGCAATCTTATTTTTTATTGATTTTTTTATATAATAAAAAAAAAATCAATCATAAAAAAATGAAAGAATAAAAAAATCTCTTGAATACTTTAGTCCGACAGAACATTATACATGTAGCGCGCTGTCCTCAGATACTCGTTTAAGTGCCTTTTAGTCTTAAAATTAGCAAGTAAAACTTTTACAGTATACTTGTTAATAATCAGACTAAAAGGTGTTCACAGAACACGGGATATTGCTTCTTTGGCCTAGTAGAATGTTTGTCAAGCTATGTAAGCATACACTCCGAAAAATGATTTGCTACGCCACTGAACTGTGCCATTACTCATAGGAAACTACTGGGGCTAAGGCATTATTAGAATGATAAACAACTATAGCATACCTCTGTGTTATAACAAATGCATGTGTATTACGTGTTTGTAGAGAATGACTGGGAACTAGTCTTCAGAGCACAGTCCAACAACAGTCTGAGTCTTTATGCAGCATGGATGGGAACGTTGTCTCTTCCAACTCCGGTACAGGACGGCTGTAGGCTTATGACGGAAACGTTCACATGCACCACCATTTATAGAAATGATGTTCTTGATATGTGGAGTTCGGGAAATATTACTGAGGCGAGTTTTATTAATTTATTGTTATTTTGGCGTCCTGTCACCATAAGTTTAAGTGTGCTTCGCTGTGTATAACATCATAAATTTCCAATATAATTGACACATCTTTGTGTTATGATACAAACTCATGAAATACACGCATGCAATTCAAATATAAGATGGTGCTGGCCCATTCCTTTGTTTAAATTACAGGTACAACTGGAGCTATACCGAGGTGGTAGCCGAGTTGTCTATGTCCGATTTAGTGGCAGAGGATCAACGTTCACCAACTGGTTTAGCATCGATAAGTTAATAGACAGTGGCTGGAGCACCATGTCCAAAAACCGCACCTTCAATCAATTCTCCATACATGGGTATTACTTATTGTTGAAACAACTCATTTTCAAATTGTTCTATTTTTTCGAAAAAGAAAAAGATTCATCATATAACTATGTACCATGTCGTTCAATAAAGGCATCATGCATTTACAATGACGATATCTTCTTTTAAGTTTGACGATATAATTTGATTGATTTTGATTTACAGCGTTGCAAATTCACAAGTTACCTCCCAATTATCAATTAGTTTTGTCCTATCAGACATCTATTTGATTGACATCATGTGGAGGGCGTTAAAATATGCAAATGATATAGGTATTATAACGTAACAATTCAGCAGGACGGATCTCTATATTGGTATTACTGACAATTAAACAAGGAAATATTTATTGATGGGCGTTAAGGTCAATGAAATTCATTAAAAGATAAGATTGATACACTGATTTCATTTATCTTTCCTTTATGTCGTTTATGGTTCATGTTATGAATATCATAATTCTAAATTCCTGGAAAACAAATGTCTAGATTTACATGGCAGATGACGTCGATGAACTAGAAGACTCTCCTAGAACTGGTCTTAATTTCCTTGTAGATTTGTCTCGTGTCTTCATATTTTACCCTAGTCGTAATCATTTTGAGTTAGAATAATAGTTTAGGTGAATTTTTCTTTTTTTTGTTGCTACGTACGGCTTTTGTAAGATTCATTTGTTTGATAGTATTTTTCACGCGTGGAATATTGACATAGGGGAAGAAAAGTGTCATGACGTTTCAAACATGTCTTCTTATGAAGCGTATATATACAATTTATCTAGGAATAATGACGGTATCTGTGGTATATTTTTATATCTTCTGATGAGAAAAAACCCCACAAAATAACCTCAGGAAATGCAAATAATCGTTTTATCTAAAAATTGGAAAATGGTATGAGTAGATTCATGAACTTCATGACAGGTAATTAAAACGTTATAGAGATAGACTATGTCTTAATTCTCGAATTTCATCTCAATGTTTCACAGGGCCGACGAAAGGAGGTTTTTTATCAATCAAAACTATGGCAGCTGTCCTGTCGACGCAGGCTGGATGGCAGTTATTGATACCACTTCAGTCTATGGACCATGTGAGTGGGACATCAAAACAAAAAAAAGGCCAGCCTTTCTTTTCGCTCCAACAGAGGATGTCACTCAGTGGCAGAACTATGGTAAGATCATTGGGTGAAAACTGTCGAATCAGGTCGACAACAGGAGCGAGACAGGCTCTGACGTAATAGTCCTAGTTTCCAAGTTAATTCATTGTTTAAGTGACAGAATCGCCAATTCTGTTTAAAACATAAAGGAAAGAATATCCTAACTTGACTCCTGTTGTAGTATTAATCATCAATACATGTCTAATAACAATACAGTGTTAAGAATCCATACACGTCTAGTATCACAATAGTGTAAATAATTCATAGACCTCTAGTAACACTGTAGTGCAATTCATCCATACACGTCTAGTAACACAATAGTGTAACTCATCCATACACGTCTAGTAACACTGTAGTGCAATTCATCTATACACGTCTAGTAACACCAAAGTGTAAATCAGTAACACCGTAGGTAGTGTAAATCATTCATAAACCTCTAGTAACAAAATAGTGTAAATCATCCATACACGTCTGGTAACACTGTAGTGTAAATCATCCATACACGTCTAGTAACACAATAGTGTAACTCATCCATACACGTCTAGTAACACTGTAGTGCAATTCATCTATACACGTCTAGTAACACCATAGTGTAAATCAGTAACACCGTAGGTAGTGTAAATCATTCATAAACCTCTAGTAACACAATAGTGTAAATCATCCATACACGTCTGGTAACACTGTAGTGTAAATCATCTATACACGTCTAGTATCACTGTAGTGTAAATCATTCATACACGTCTACTAACACTGTAGTGTAAATCATTTATACACGTCTAGTAACACTGTCGTTCTTGATATCAATACGCGTCTAGTAACACTTGAGTGTAAATCATCCCTGTACGTATAATAACATTGTAGTGTAAATCATCCATGCATGTCTAGTAACACTGTAGTGTAAATCGTCTATACACGTCTAGTATCACTGTAGTGTAAATCAGCCTTACACGTCTAGTATCACAATAGTGTAAATCATCCATACACGTCTAGTAACACAAAAGTGTAAATCATCCATACACGTCTAGTAACACTGTAGTGTAAATCATCTATACACGTCTAGTATCACTGTAGTGTAAATCAGCCATACACGTCTAGTATCACAATAGTGTAAATCATTTATACACGTCTAGTAACACAATAGTGTAAATCATCCATACACGTCTAGTAACACTGTAGTGTAAATCATCTATACATGTCTAGTATCACTGTAGTGTAAATTATCAATACACGTCTAGTAACAAAATAGTGTAAATCATCCATACACGTCTAGTAACACTGTAGTGTAAATCATCTAAACACGTCTAGTAACACTGTAATGTAAATCATCCATACACGTCTAGTAATACTGTAGTGTAAATCATCCATACCCTCCTAGTAACACTGTAGTGTAAAATATCAATACACGTCTAGTAACACTGCCGTGTAAATCATCAATACACGTCTAGTAACACTGCCGTGTAAATCATCAATACACGTCTAGTAGCTTTATAGTGTAAATAAATCATACACGTCTAGTAACATTGTTTTGTGAATTATCCATACACGTCAAGTAACACTGTAGTTTAAATAAATTATACACGTCTAGTAATACGGTAGTGTTAATAAATTATACACGTCTAGTAAGCATGTAGTGTCAATTACCCATACACGTCTTGTATCAATAAAGAGTAATTCATCCACACACGTCTAAAAACACTTATGTCTGATAAATTATAAGCTAAGATACATGTCAACACGAGAAACATCATCAGTATACTCACAATCTCAAATCTTCTATAATTACTCCACACAAACGTTTTCTACAGCAGTCGTAGTAAACTTTCGATATCAATTCATTTTATTTGTAGAATTAAGACATCTAATTATTTCCAAGTTGTATAATATTTCTCCGTTTCATTTATATATTGTTTCAATATAATTAATGTAAAGATATTTCTATTGCTAAGTTAAATGTGATATCGATTTCTTTTAAGATATCATTTATCTTTTTAAAGATATCTATATTTATTCAAACGTTAGTCACTTCTTTTTAAGTAATTGATTATTCGTTTGCTTGCTATGGGCACGCTCTGAAACCTTATGGGATTAGTCGGCTTTACGGTACCAATGCATGCTGGTGGAAACTCCTATAGCCATACATCCTGTTGATTATACGCGATACAATTGGGTTATTACAGATTGATTAAAATATATAGTTTAACATCCTGAATGGTCTGCTAACATAATATTGATGTATGTTTAATTTTAAAATATGAATCAAGGACTTGGACCCACTAGTTACTAGTATGTACAATGCATCCCTCTAATGGACCCACTAGTTACTAGTATGTACAATACCTCCCTCTAATGGACCCACTAGTCACTAGTATGTACAATGCCTCCCTCTAATGGACCCACTAGTTACTAGTATGTACAATATCTCCCTCTAATGGACCCACTAGTAACTAGTATGTACAAAAACTCCCTCTAATGGACCCACTAGTTACTAATATGTACAATACCTCCCTCTAATGGACCCACTAGTTACTAGTAAGTACAATACCTCCCTCTAATGGACCCACTAGTTACTAGCATGTACAATACCTCCCTCGAATGGACCCACTAGTCACTAGAATAAACAATACCTCCCTCTAATGGACCCACTAGTTACTATTATGTACAATACCTCCCTCTAATGGACCCACTAGTTAGTAGTGTGTACAATACCTCCCTCTAATGGACCCACTAGTTACTAGAATATACAATACCTCCCTCTAATGGACCCACTAGTTAGTAGTGTGTACAGTACCTCTCTCTAATGGAACCACTAGTTATTAGCATGTACAATACCTTCCTCTAATGGACCCACTAGTTACAAGAATATACAATATCTCCCTCTAATGGACCCACTAGTTACTAGTATGTACAATTATAATTGCGTATGATCTAGTTTACACCACAATGTATTTGAACAAAAAAAGTGACAATGGTATCACTTTGCGTTTTTTTCTCAGCGCTCAAATATCCTACTAAACTCATGAAAACACGGAAGTTCTTTGTTTCAATGAATAACTTACGTATATATCCCAGTTCCCATAGGAGTGGTAGTATATATAAACACTAGATAATTCGGGAATGATATGATAAGACATTGATATCGATTTGTTTATTCTACGCCCTTCAATCGTCTATCAGAACGTTTTAGCGGCATTCATCTCACATTTGGAATCTTCAGCAGCCTCTAACACTTCCGGTGAAATATAACAAATCGACCATTGTCCCGTTCTCTACAAGTCAAAGTATGTTTTCATGTAACATATTATCCCATTGGTTGAGTGAGATACGTTTCGTAGGTTCACTCTGGGCCCGTATTCATAAAACCGTTCTCAAAGCATGTAAACACTGAAAACAGTACTCGGATTAAAATCTTTCAACATTTCTTACAAATCATTGACGAAATATGAGTATGTATAAATGTATCACTGGCACAAGATATTGAGCTTGAGAACTGTTTCGTGAATACGGGCCCTGGTCGTGATTCCTTTCATGTATCGCCCAGGTTGTTGGATGCTAGGAAGATTGGTTTCCTGAGAATCGTATGTCCTACTGTTCAGGCAATAACTCATTGATTGTAACTGAAAATACAAGACACAACTTACATAGAGAAAATATATCTTTGATGTGGTTACCTAATTTCTGTTGAAAATGATGTTTTGTCTCCACGTCATGTGACGTGCTTACACCAATCAGACACACTGTAACAAAGAAGGTATGCTAATATATTTTGTAGGTATACATTGGCCGTTTGTTTTACATGGGAACTAAAAGGAAAATAACCGTACATTCTCATATAATATTAGCTGTAAAGAGGATATTCAACATAAAACACCCAATAATGATAATTAATAGTTCGTGGTTCTTATATACCGCTTTATCACAACCTAGTTCGTAGGTCGTCTCAAAGCGGTTCACAAATTCAAAAACTCACAAAACCCAAGATAAGTTGAAATCTATTTCTTTCAGAACACGAAGAAGCAGATGTGTTAGTCGTATTCATCAGACGCTGACTGAGATCGACAACAACTTCATACTACACGCAACTGATTCCAAACTCTTCTCATCTCTGTTCGCCCGCAAAGACAATACACGGTTNATTTGTGGCACTATTTCAATGTATAATGTTACCACTGATTTGTGGCACTATTTCAATGTATAATGTTACCACTGATTTGTGGCACTATTTCAATGTATAATGTTACCACTGATTTGTGGCACTATTTCAATGTATAATGTTACCACTGATTTGTGGCACTATTTCAATGTATAATGTTACCACTGATTTGTGGCACTATTTCAATGTATAATGTTACCACTGATTTGTGGCACTATTTCAATGTATAATGTTACCACTGATTTGTGGCACTATTTCAATGTATAATGTTACCACTGATTTGTGGCACTATTTCAATGTATAATGTTACCACTGATTTGTGGCACTATTTCAATGTATAATGTTACCACTGATTTGTGGCACTATTTCAATGTATAATGTTACCACTGATTTGTGGCACTATTTCAATGTATAATGTTACCACTGATTTGTGGCACTATTTCAATGTATAATGTTACCACTGATTTGTGGCACTATTTCAATGTATAATGTTACCACTGATTTGTGGCACTATTTCAATGTATAATGTTACCACTGATTTGTGGCACTATTTCAATGTATAATGTTACCACTGATTTGTGGCACTATTTCAATGTATAATGTTACCACTGATTTGTGGCACTATTTCAATGTATAATGTTACCACTGATTTGTGGCACTATTTCAATGTATAATGTTACCACTGATTTGTGGCACTATTTCAATGTATAATGTTACCACTGATTTGTGGCACTATTTCAATGTATAATGTTACCACTGATTTGTGGCACTATTTCAATGTATAATGTTACCACTGATTTGTGGCACTATTTCAATGTATAATGTTACCACTGATTTGTGGCACTATTTCAATGTATAATGTTACCACTGATTTGTGGCACTATTTCAATGTATAATGTTACCACTGATTTGTGGCACTATTTCAATGTATAATGTTACCACTGATTTGTGGCACTATTTCAATGTATAATGTTACCACTGATTTGTGGCACTATTTCAATGTATAATGTTACCACTGATTTGTGGCACTATTTCAATGATGTAAGATACTTTTCGATACGGTTATTCCTTCTGTTAATACTACCAACGAAAGAACATTTAAACGATGAGTGTTATAATGGATGGCCTTGAACCATGGTCGGCGTTTACTATTGATGGAATGTAAACATAGAATAGAGGTTATATTCATTACATTGCTGTTAAACTACATGAGTGATCGCACATAATGTCTACTTTTTATACTGTACTTAATTATGAATATTGCATATATTACGATATTGATTATTTTATCATTGTTTCAGAAGCAGAATTGTTTTTAATACAAGTAAAGAGTAATGGTGTCAATATAACAATATTTGTACATACTAAATACATGTGAAGTTTATTTTCAAAAAGAGTATTGGTATGAGCATGGGGGTTATGATATTATAGTGATATTGATTTTATTTAGGAGGCATCGGTCTGTCAAAACCTATTGTATACAAAGTACAATCTTAAAGATTTTTTTGCGGACGGTTCCACGATCTGTTAATTATGTAGATTTTTCCAATACGTGCTGTAGATTTCTCCATTACGTGCTGTAGATTTCTCCATTACGTGCTGTAGATTTCTCCAATAAGTGCTGTAGATTTCTCCGATACGTGATGTTGATTTCTCCATTACGTGCTGTAGATTTCTCCAATACGTGTTGTAGATTTCTCCAATACGTGCTGTAGATTTCTCCAATACGTGTTGTAGATTTCTCCATTACGTGCTGTAGATTTCTCCATTACGTGCTGTAGATTTCTCCAATACGTGCTGTAGATTTCTCCAATACGTGCTGTAGATTTCTCATTTTCGTACTGTAGTTTTCTCCTATACCTGCTGTAGATTTCTCCAATACGTGATGTAGATTTCTCCAATACGTGCTGTAGATTTCTCCAATACGTGCTGTAGATTTCTCCAATACGTGCTGTAGATTTTTCCAATTCATGCTGTAGATTACTCCAATACGTGCTATAGATTTCTCCAATACGTGCTGTAAATTTCTCCAATACGTGCTATAGATTTCTCCAATACGTGCTATAGATTTCTCCAATACGTGCTGTAGATTTCTCAAATACGTGCTATAGATTTCTCCAATACGTGCTGTAGATTACTCCAATACGTGCTGTAGATTTCTCCATTACGTGCTGTAGATTTCTCCAATACGTACTGCAGATTTCTCCATTACGTGCTGTAAATTTCTCCAATACGTGTTATAGATTACTCCAATAAGTGCTGTAGATTTCTCCATTACGTGCTGCAGATTTCTCCAATACGTACTGCAGAGTTCTCCATTACGTGCTGTTGATTTCTCCAATACGTGCTGTAGATTTCTCCAATACGTGCTGTAGATTTCTCATTTTCGTACTGTAGTCTTCTCCTATACCTGCTGTAGATTTCTCCAATACGTGATGTAGATTTCTCCAATACGGCTGTAGATTTCTTCAATACGTGCTGTAGATTTCTCCAATACGTGCTGTAGATTTTTCCAATTCGTGCTGTAGATTACTTCAATACGTGCTGTAGATTTCTCCAATACGTGCTGTAGATTTCTCCAATACGTACTGCAGATTTCTCCATTACGTGCTGTAAATTTCTCCAATACGTGCTATAGATTTCTCCATTACGGGCTCTAAATTTCTCCGATACGTGCTGTAGATTTCTCCAATACGTGCTGTAGATTTCTCCAATACGTGCTGTAGATTACTCCAATACGTGCTGTAGATTTCTCCATTACATGCTGTAGATTTCTCCAGTACGTACTGCAGATTTCTCCATTACGTGCTGTTGATTTCTCCAATACGTGTTATAGATTTCTCCGATACGTGCTATAGATTTCTCCATTACGTGCTGTAAATTTCTCCAATACGTGCTATAGATTTCTCCAATACGTGCTGAAGATTTCTCCGATACGTGCTGTAGATTTCTCCATTCACCGCCAATGCTTCATTATGTCTCCCTTTCGAATGAAGGGAGACATATTGTATTAGTACTGGTTCCTCTTCTGGTTCTTCTGGTTCTTCTAATCGCATCTTGTCCGGGCCAAACATTTTAAACCGTTAAAGATATCTTTTTTGTTTGTTTAAGTTTAGCGATATTTTTACTTCCCCGGCACATTTAGGATACTGCCGAGGTTGGGGAGCCCCGGGATCAGCATCTTCACAATCATGTGTCCTCAAACAAGAGGGCTATCATACTTGTTTCATACTTACTAGTAATCATATTAATATTTCTTTATTTTCACTGTCTTCTTTAACACTTATACTTACATTCATACTTACATTCAAAATTAACGTACAAATTATCCTTACCTACATAAATGCATACGTTCCCTTTGCCGCGCCTCCAGGTGAATTACCCTGTAATTGGATTCACTTGCGGAACAAGTCGGCATTTGCCTTGGCTGTGTGTATTAAAAGTAACATGATTGAAACACTCCGCGCCTGCGGAATGACAACATTATTCAGTCTAAACGTGCCTGCAATTCATTCGAGTATGCCTAACATGTTTGTTTATGAATTTTCTATTTCGAAAGGGTTTTGGGGGTTGATATTGATGAAGCTGTGTTGTAAGACACGGAACTTGTTACGTTAAAACAGAAAGTAGAAATGTGCATCGCTACGATGAGTAAATATTTACTAGAAACACTCTACAATATTTCGTTATTATTATATTTACTGAAGTGTATCGGATGCTAGAAGAGAAAAGGTTCTGGTCTTTTTGCTATTGTATTGATTTCGTTTTCCATATATACTTTTCCAGATCTTGCTACAATATATTTATAACATTTATTGATAAGGTTTTGCACTCAATTATGTGGTATGTGGATGGGGTGTCCTATTAGTGTACCTATAATGTTGGGTGTTTCGTATACAGGGACGTTGCTGTTGTTTCCCATTACCATATATTCTAACATTCTGCTTTTTTTTACATGTCGACATTGTTAAATTGACCTTTTCCCAGAACGTTTTTAAGTAGGAGCATGCTACAAAGAAATGCTTGTAGTCTTCACATTTCCCACATTGTTTACAATTCGGGGTGTTTGAAATTTTCCATTTTTCAAGTTGTTGCTGTGTTAGAATTATTTGATTAATGAGTTTATATTTAGATTTAACAATTTTATTATCGTGTATTTTCTTGAATATGAATTCTGATATTTCAGACCATCTTGATTTTCTTATAGATGTATCAAATGTTTTATTCCACGCTTCATAAATATAGGGTTTAATACATTTCTATTTTATGA
Organism: Mizuhopecten yessoensis; assembly: GCF_002113885.1. Classification (NCBI taxonomy): domain Eukaryota; kingdom Metazoa; phylum Mollusca; class Bivalvia; order Pectinida; family Pectinidae; genus Mizuhopecten; species Mizuhopecten yessoensis. The sequence continues at coordinate 87,755 of NW_018408007.1, forward strand.
ACATGCCGTAAGAAGTTAAGCTGTCTATAGAGATTGTGTTATTGGTAGTGCTGTCTAAAACGTTCAATTGTATTTTGTAGTGTAATGTTGGGTAGGGCGAAGGTTTGAGTTTATTCATCCATTCCTTCGGTATAGCCTGTTTTAATTGTGTTAGTTCTGACATCCAGTTCCTTTTGTTTTTTAAGTTTGATAAAATCTTTATTTGAGAGATGGAACCATTCTCAAAAATATCGTCAATTAGTAGTATACCTGAATTTATCCAGTTAGTAAAATTTAGTACTTTATTTTTGATTTTGATACGTTTGTTTCCCCATATTGGCTGTTTTCTTATTTATAGTTGATTGAGATAATTTTTATTTGTTCTCCACCCAGTGTAATCCAAGCTTTTGTAACTTCCTGATAAAATAATGGTGTTTCTTATATTTTTGGTAAAGATTTAATTTGGTCTAGATTCATTTTAAAAATTAGCAGGTCTTTCCCATATTTGTTTAAAAAGAAGTTTGGTATGATTTTCCAGTTCGCAGGAGTGTTTTCTTTTATTTGTTTTGACCAACTTTATTTTTAGCTCACCTGGCCCGAATGGCCAAGTGAGCTTGTGCCACGGTGCGGCGTCCGTCGTTCGTCCGTCGTCCATCGTCCGACGTCAATATTTTACTTTAAACAACTTCTTCTGAATAACCAAAAAGGCCTAGGATGATGATATTTAGCCAGAAGCAAACTTGGATGAGGGGCTACCAAGTTTGTTAAAATAAATTACCTTCACCCATATTCAAGATCACAGGGGTCAAATATGATAAAAACTTTAAACAACTTCTTCTAAATAACCAAAATGCCCAGGGTGATGATATTTAGCCAGTTATATGCTAGGATGAAGGGCTACCAAGTTTGTTCAAATAAATGACCTTCACTCATATTCAAGGTCACAGGGGTCAATTGTCTTAAAAAATCTTTGAACAAATTCTTCTGAATAACCAAAATGCCCAGGATATTGATATTTGGCCATTAGCATGTAAGGATGAAGGGCTACCAAGTTTGTTCGAATGAATTACCCTTATCTATATTCAAGGTCACAGGGGTCAAATATGTTTAACATTTTTAAACAACTTATTCTGAATAACCAATAGGATCGGTATGGTGATATTTGGTCAGTAGCATGCGCGGATAAAAGGCTACCAAGAATTATATTCAAGGTCACAGCGGTCAGTTGTCTAAAGAAACTGAAGACAACTTCTTCTGAATAACCAAAATGTCCAGGATGTTGATATTTGGCCAGTAGCATGCTAGGAAGTAGGGCTACCAAATTGTTCAAATGAATGACATTGAATTATATTCAAGGTAACAGGGGTCAATTGTCTAAAGAATCTTAAAACCACTTCTTCTGAATTACCAAAATTCATAGGATGTTGATATTTGGCCAGCAGCATGCTAGGATGTAGGGCTACCAAATTATTCAAATCAATGACCTTGAATTATATTGAAGGTCACAGGAATCAAAAATCTTTAAAATCTTTAAATGACATCTTTTGAATAACCAAAATGCCCAGAATGTTGATATTTAGCCAGTTGCATTCTCGGATGAAGGGCTATCAAGCTGTTTTGTTTGAATGCCATTGACCCACTCAAGGTCACATTTGGTCAAATATGTATAAACGTTTAAATGATCTAATCTCAATAAACAAAAGGATAGGGTGGTGATATTTTGCAAGTTGCATCCTGAGATAAAAAGCCATACAATTTGTTGTTATAAATGACCTTGTAATGTCCAACACCTTTGTTTTTCTTCAAAAACACCTTTATTTTTCCTTAATTATAAACTTCCCTGGGGAAGGTAGAAAGCTGACATACAAATACAAACAAGTATTTAGAAATATTGAAATTCGCATTAACATTCCAAACATTCCATAAATACATGCTATCAAGGTTCCGAAAAATCCTACATATAATTACATAATAACTGTCCTGAATGTATTTCAAGAATGAAGCAAGTTTACATACAAATGATACAATGATTTATGAATATACACCACCAATACCAAATGTCACAATTGTATAATGCTTTGTCTCTCAGGCCATGCTATCATTCGTGTTTTGCTCATTTGGCAAACCAACTTATTACATACACTGTACACCACATCGGTAAGTTTCGTACTTTATCATAACGTGCACAACGAAATTTGTCTACACACAAAATCCTTACATTACGATAGTACATACGATTATAGGTCATAGCCAAATGGATGAAATCATATCTACATACAATATAAGTTTATAATATCATGGAGAGGGGAATAAACTTACTCTGTGGGGCCTTAATTTTCATATTAGGTTCTTAATTCTTGTCCAAGTTTGCCGTACAGGCGCCATATTCCTTGTTCTACTCAAAGAGCATGCTGGGAAATCCGAGAGTGAAAGTAAACCTACCTACTTGAAACGTGTGACAAGGGAGGTAAATCCTGTACTTATCGTAAAACTTCTAGATAATTGATGCGTTTACTTAACACACTGAAACTGAAACACAACAGACCTTCACCCATAGTCAAGTTCACAGGGGTCGAATATGTTAAAAACTTTAAACAGCTTCTTCTGAATAACCAAAAATGCAAATGGTTATAATAGTTGACCAGTAGCAGGCTAGGATGAAGGGCTACCAAGATTGTTCAAAAGAATGACCTTCGCCTATATTTCAGGTCACAGGGGTCAAATATGTTTAACAAAATTAAACAACTTCTTCTGAATACCCAAAAGGATCAGTATGGTGATATTTGGTCATTAGCATGCGCGGATGAAGGGCTACCAGGTTTGTTCAATTAAATGATGGGTGATGATATTTTGCAAGTTGCATCCTGAGATGAAGAACTATACAATTTGTTCAACGTAATGAAATTGTTCGACTTTCAAGGTCACAGGGGTGAAATGTTTTTAAATCTGTCTGTAACTTTATTTTAGATCACTTTTGAGGTTACAAGTTTGAGACTAATACCAGGTGAGCCTCTTGTTAGATTTGTAAAGTATGCTTCCAAGTCTGGAAAATTTATTCCTCAAGATACCACTTGTCCAATTCGAGTTTTTTGTTTAATTTTTTCTCTTTTCCCAGACCATAAGAAGTTGTATATAGTTTTCTCCAGGTCTATTATTATATTTTGAGGGAATTATCAAAGAATGTGAAAGGTATGTACATTTGGGTAATACAATAGTTTTAATGATTACTGTTTTACCAATGAAAAGTTAGATCTCTTCTTTTCCATATATTAAGACATTTTTTTGTATTTGTCTTTTTTTCATCCGAGTTAAGCTTTTCACATTCATTTTTATTATTTTGAAATATACCCCTAGTGACTTGATTGGTACTTCTGGCCAGTTTATTCCGCCTATCTTTCTTCTTTAATTTTTTAGTTTTCCTATCCAAAGGTCATCGGTTTTGTTTCTATTTAAATCTAAGCCTGACACCTTCCCAAATTCTATTTGCAACGCTATTGGTATGTGGTGTGGTGAACTTATAAACAGGGTGGTGTCATCTGCTAACTGGCTTATCTTTTGTTCTTTCAAAGACCCTTTACTTTTATCCCTCTTAAATTGTTGTTATTGCGGATATTAAGGGTTAGGTTTTCAACTATGGCTACGAAAATTAACGCGGAGACCGGACATCCCTGCCTTATGCCTCTTTCTATTTTTATTTTGTTTAGATTTCCACATACCAAGTGTTTATCCATGAGACGAAAGAGTTATTAAATCCAAATGCTTTAAAAGTTTTAACCAGTAAGTCCCACTCACATGAGTCGAGAGCTTTTTTGAAATCTATGAAAAGGATTGCCCCCTCTATATTTAATTGGTCTGCATAATCAATGATATCTTGTGTTCGATGAATATTATAACCGATATATCTATTTGTTAAGTAACCTTGTTGATCCAAGCTAATGATATATGGTAATACTTTTTAAAGACGTTTTGGCAAAACATATGCTGCTATTTTTAATCAAAATTTAATAGTGTTATCGGTCTCCAATTTTCTAGTAATTATGGGTTTTCTTTTTTATATATGAGTGTTATGCGCCCTGTTGTTGTGAGGCTGATAATTTAGTTTTTGTATAACCTGCATTTAGCGATCGTGTAACTATGTCTTTAAGCTCGTTCCATAATGTTTTATAAAATTCTGCTGTTATCCCATCTAGCCCTGGTGATTTATTTAATTTCATATTTTTTACAGCATCTGTAAATCCTTTTACTGTAAGTGGACCGTCGCATTGTTTACTTGCGACTTTATTTAGTCTATTTTCCAAAACTGTATTGCTTAAATACTCGTTTATTTTGGTGGGGTCTGGAGATTGTGTGGTGTATAGTCTTTTTTATAGAAATCATGCCCTGCTTTTAAAATCTCTGATTCTTTTGTTATTAATTTACCCTCAATATTCAATTTTGGTATACTTTTTCTTATCTGTCGATTGGAGTCAAAGAACATCAAATTCAGAAAGTATTAAATTCAAAAAATAATTGAAATAAGAAAACAAAAAGAAACAATTTATTAAACCCGGCGGCCCTAATTTTTAGGTTGAGCCATTTACGCCAAAACCTATGTCTTTGTTGTTTTGTTTGTAAACGAAGCTGCGCTGCATGTTCAAGTTGTAAATTATGAAAATGTTGACATCTCACAGCTGCTGGAGAGGAACCAGTAAAACAAAAGGAAGGACACAAAACATGTTTCTGTCTTGTGGGTTGTTTGTTGCATAAATATTAATTAAATAGTGTGTATGTTGTTTGATCAATTTGGATGTTTACGAGTACAGAACGACCATTAACATCTGTATTACTTATATTATAACATGATGTTGTATTTCTGGTACATTATGATATATTGCTTGAATTATAACATGATGTTGTATTTCTAGTGCATTATGATATACATATGTAACTTAACTAATAACATGATATTGTATTTCTGGTACATTGTGATATATTGCTTGAATTATAACATGATATTGTATTTCTAGTACATTATGATATATAACTTAAATTATGACATGATATTGTATTTCTAGTACATTATGATGTATACATGTAACTTAAATTATAACATGATATTGTATTTCTAGTACATTATGATTAAAACTTGATTTATAACATGATATTGTATTTCTAGTGCATTATGCTACTGTATATACATGTAACTTAACTTATAACATGATATTGTATTTCTAGTTCATTATGATATATTACTTAAATTGTAACATGATATTGTATTTATAGTACATTATGATACTGTATAAAACAAAACAAAACAAAAAACAAAAACAACATCTGTATGTGTATTTACAATGTTATAGTTTACTCCTAATCAGTATTGAAGTTCCACTACTGTTACTTGTACCGTAACTGTCTATAGTGTCCCCTTGCCATTCAGCATATCAAATGTTGTCTGATTTTTTGTGTGAAATGTGTTTCCTGTGTAAAAGTTATGCCCTCGTATAGTGATTTTCTTTCGTCAACTCTGTGGTTCTGTCTTGACTTAGCTTCAGCTGGCTACAGGTCAATGAATGACAACACGTTTTATAAAGTTCTACAATTTATTATGTACCAAACGAAACAGTGAAGTAAATTAAACATGATGAATAGATATACACAATGCTACAGCACGTCAACCACTCGACCGGTCCATACTAAAACAGTATACCGTGTAACATATGTCCTCCCAAAAATGTCCACCCGGTATCCCACCCCGGGGAATAAGTTTAAACCCACCCCGATAATATATTACAACATACCTACAACGGGAAAATAACCATCCCAAATCAACATCGAGATAATTCTACCCAAACATGCCTACAATGGGAAAATACCACCCAGCCCGGAATAATTCTGAGGTCTAAGGCCGAAAAACACTCCTACATACCTGCCCGTAAGAAGGGTAATGACGAGCCGGCCAGCTACATGAAAGCCTCTGCCAGACTGATTTACAATACCAAAAACACCCAGCTATATAGCCAAATTTAATTGTATGCCTTGAAATGCACGTGCCGTGTAGTATTTGAAATACACGTGCAATGTAGTATTTGAACTCGATACTGACCCATACCTGAGCGAAGAGTGCTGTACAGGTAAGGTAGCATATCCTAAAAATATTAACCAATCAGAAACGTCTAAATAATATACCGGAAGAGAATCCCCAACGGGAATACCCCAGGTACACGCACTCCGTTACGCGAAACGTAAATACGGAAAATATACAACAAGTAAGTGTTCAAAACCCAATCCTTTTACATTCGCCTTCCCTTAAAAAAGAGACAAATGTCCTCATTTGGTATGTACCACCATCCAATCGTTTTGAAACACAAAATCATACAACATTAGATGAAACCATGCGTCCATGGTTCGAGTACATTCGAAAAAAAATTGAAAGTTTACAATGTACCATGACAACAGCTTCACAAGATGTTTTAGCAAAAATGACAATGTAATCATCTTGTAACAAAACAAACCTTAATGTAGTGTATAAGACATTCCGGATATTACTATCCGTCCGCGCATAATACTAGTCACGATATAGAACTCTCCTGTATGGAGGTCAATAAAAAGAGTCTTGAGTTTACTACCAAACATGGCTGTTGTTCAGTTTGTTCTGAGGTCACAGAAACCCACATACACGACATAACATGGCGACGAGGACTGGTGAAGACCAAAGAAACTGAAACAGTAATGGTAGATGTCTACAAACTGATCAAAACAAGGTGGTAAGGCCGGTGCATGTCACAGAAAGCGTCCGAGACGTACTTTCGTTTTCAACCACGTGAAATCGAGCGGATCCGAAAGGGGCGACTCGAGTATTTTATCATTCGCAATTTAGTCCAAACCAAGTGTCCACGATGACAGGACGTATCGGGCGAATAGATACATTTGATCAAGTTAATGAAAACTGGGACTCGTATAGTGAAAGACTAGAACAGTACTTCATCTGTAACGATGTCAAAGCGGAAAAGAAAGTTGCCGCGCTTTTAAGCCTCGTGGGTGGCAATACATACCAACTCTTGAGAGGGCTTACAGCACCTAGAAAACCGTCGGAAGAGACATTTGATCGGTTATTAGCACTATTGAAATCACATTTTAGTCCTAAACCACTAGTTATCGCCGAAAGATTCCGTTTCCATAAGAGGGAACAAAAGGAAGGTGAAAGTATTAGGGACTATTTGGCAGCAATTAGAAAGCTATCAGAATACTGTGAATTTGGTGAAACCTTGAATGACTCTCTCCGCGATCGGTTAGTATGTGGTCTCAGAAGTGAGAATATACAGCGAAAATTATTGTCGGAAGCTACGCTAACATATGAAACCGCAGTAGAGCTGTCAACCGCAATGGAAACTGCGCAACGCGATGCCACTGAACTTCGTGGTAATACAAACACTGTACACAAAATTCATGTAAATAAAGGACAGAAATATCAACACAAGTCTGAAAAATCCCCACAATTCCCTGCAAAGAAAAATAACTCTAACAAGAAATGTTTTCGATGCACAAAAACTGGCCATGACCCAGACAAGTGTTTTTACAAGAATTCAACCTGTCATGCATGTGGTAAGGAAGGCCATATAGTTAAGGCATGTTTCAGCAAGGGAAAGGATGGAGGAAACAGGAAAGTCCATTACATGAAGAATGACAACTCCGATGATGAGTATAATCAGATAGCGTCGTTGTTTATCAATACCGCAAGCACTGGTAAGGCACCGATAACTTTAACACCACACATAAATGGTCATGAACTCAAAATGGAACTAGACACTGGTTCCGCTGTGTCGGTAATCACAGAGAAAACTTTCAAAGACAGTCTACAGGGCAATGTGAGAGACTTAAAAAAAACTAAGGTGTGTTTAAAGACCTACTCAGGTGAGAAATTAGACACCGTGGGAATTGCGATTGTGAAAGTTGACCATAATGGCCAGCAACGCGACCTTGACCTCTTTGTAGTCAAAAAGGGAAGCAACCCTTTATTCGGTCGTGAATGGATTAGGGAAATTACACTGGATTGGGTCGCAATAAAGGCAGTCACAACACATGGAAATGATGACAAAACCCCAGGGTTAAAAGGTAAACTAGATCAGCTACTACAGGATCACAAGTCCGTTTTTCCCGGACGACTGGGGCAAAATGAAGGACATCAAAGCAAAACTTAATCTCAAGCCGGATGCTGTGCCAAAATTTTGTAAGTCCCGACCCGTACCTTACGCAATCCGACCTAAAGTGGAGGCAGAGATCAATCGTTTAGTTGAGGAGAATGTGTTGACCAAAGTAACCTACAGTGAATGGGCGACTCCAATTGTTCCGGTTATTAAGAAAGACGGTTCCGTCCGTATATGTGGCGATTTTAAGGGAACAGTCAACCCGCGACTGGAAGTTGACCAGTACCCGTTACCAAAAACCAGAGATATATTCGCATCACTTGTCGGTGGTCAAAAATTTTCAAAACTAGACTTACAACACGCATACCTTCAAATGGAAGTGTGTGAGGAATCAAAACCGATTTTGACGGTTAACACTGAGAAAGGTCTGTATCAGTTCAACAGACTGGTGTATGGCATTGCATCGGCACCAGCAATTTGGCAACGTGCCATGGATACTGTGCTACAGGGAATCCCTGGAACCCAATGCATCATTGACGACATGTTGATCACAGGAGACTCTGATAAGGAGCACCTAAGAAACCTCAAGGCTGTTCTAGAACGTCTAGACCAGTATGGTTTGCGCCTCAAGAAGGAAAAATGCGAGTTTTTCAAAACAAAGGTCTCATTCTGTGGACATGAGATAGATGCCGAGGGACTACATAAGTCAGAAACGAAAGTAAAAGCGATGAATGAGGCACCAGCGCCCCGGGATGTGTCAGAACTTAGAGCATTTCTTGGGCTCGTAAACTACTACGGAAGATTCATTCCGAATCTGGCAGCTGTCCTGCATCCTCTACACGAACTCTTACAGAAGGACCACAAGTGGCACTGGAGTGAATCGTGTCAGGCAGCATTTGCGGAGGTCAAAGGCCTTGTGACGTCAAAGGAAGTCCTCACGCACTACGACCCAGAGAAACCTGTCAGACTAGCATGCGACGCATCTCCTAAAGGACTGGGAGCTGTACTTTCGCACGTCATGAACGATGGAAGTGAGAGACCTATTGCTTATGCTTCGAGATCGCTCAACAAAGCCGAGCGAAACTACTCACAAATAGACAAAGAAGCATTAGGACTAGTCTGGGGAGTGAAGTACTTCTATAACTACATTTTCGGAAGGAAGTTCACACTGATAACTGACCATAAGCCGTTAGTTTCGATCTTCAAACCCGACAAGAGCATCCCAGGGATGACCGCAGCTCGTATGCAGAGATACGCATTGTTTCTATCAGGTGTACACTATGACATTGAATACAAAAGCACTACAGCACATGGAAACGCTGATTGCTTATCGCGTCTACCGCTAACGACACAAGGAAGTGGAGATGATGAAGATGACGAAAAGGCTCTCCACTCACTGCATGTTTCGCAGTTAGAACACTTACCTGTTACCGAAACTCAGGTTCGACGAGAAACAGCTCGCGATCCGACTATGAGTCGAGTACTCAACGCAGCGCAATATGGCTGGAAAGAATTCCCCGACGAGGAACTGAAAATGAAACCCTACACCAGGAGGAGTTCAGGAATCACATTACATGAAGGATGCCTACTATGGGGCATGAGAGTCATCATACCACCCAAACTACGGGACGACGTTCTACGAGAACTTCATGAGGGACATATTGGGGTGGTACGCATGAAAGCACTAGCTCGAAGCTACGTGTGGTGGCCCGGTATAGATGAGGCTATTGAAAACATTGGCAAAAGTTGTGCAGGTTGCCAGGAGGCACCACCTAGAGCACCACTCCATCCATGGGAGTGGCCATCAACACCTTGGGAAAGGATCCATATAGACTTTGCTGGACCGTTTATGGACTCTATGTTCTTGATCGTTGTTGATGCTCATTCGAAATGGCCAGAAGTAGTTCCCATGCGAAATACGACAGCAGAGAAAACAGTAGATGTTCTAAGGAACATATTCGCTAGGAACGGAGTACCGCGCCAAGTTGTTAGTAATAATGGCCCACAGTTTGTGTCCGAGCACTTCAAAAACTTCATGAAATTGAACGGGGTCAAACACATTACATCAGCGCCCTACCATCCGAGTAGCAATGGGCTCGCGGAACGTTTTGTACAAACCTGCAAGGTAGCTATGATGTCTAGCAGGAAAGACGGCGGCTCATCACAGAAGAATCTCGCAAAGTTTCTTCTCGCATATCGAAACTCGCCTCATGCTACGACCAGCTATTTATGGGAAGATATCTGACGACTCGTCTTGACTTGTTGCGTCCAGACACAAGACGACGAGTGGACAAACAACAAGATAAAATGCGAGAAATCAGGACGCGACTGCGCTTATTCGAAGTAGGAGAAAAAGTGTCGGTACGCGATTATCGTGGTAACCGCAAGTGGTTATCAGGTAAAATTTCCGAACAGACCGGACCTGTTTCGTATAGAGTCGAAATTGCACCAGGAATCCTGTGGCGACGTCATGTTGACCAAATCAGAAACGCGCAAATTCCAGCATCTCCAATGCCGGAATACACCATGTCGAAATCTTGCCAGCCAGCAGTGTGCCGGAATATTGAACCGATTGTGTTACCTCAAACAGACACACCATCACGTAACGTGTCTGCGCGTCAGGATCATCGTGCTGTCGAGAAACACTCAGAGGCACCACTTGTGGTTCCTAATCAACCAGAGACACCAAGGGTTCCACGTCCAATAGTTGCACCCTTAGTTCGACCGCGAATGAACATTCAGCAACCAAAGAAGTTTGATGACTTTGTGCGTTATTGACTGGTTAATGTTTATTACCATGACACACTGTGTTAAAACGGGCATAATAATCCCTAGTGTGATCACAGGAACCAGAAAGGTTTCTTTGTTAAAAAAAAATGTTATGATGTTGTTATTTTCAATGTTCAGAATAGAAATTATTATTATTATTTTCTAAGTTCAGGAGAAGTGTATAAACTTTATAAAGGTAATATAAAGTATCCATTGACAAGTTACAT
>NW_018408007.1:99476-111831 GCF_002113885.1 Mizuhopecten yessoensis
TTAATAGTTTCCCATAAAAGTTGGTCGTCAATTGAATATATAGTGTTATTTTGTTCATCCGGTAATCTATATTGATTCAATGTTTCCACAATACACTGTTTTACCTTTTGTACATAATTAGCATCGCGCAGTAAAGTATTGTTAAATTTCCAGGTACCTTTTCCTCTCTGCTGTTCAATAAATTTAAAAGAAACAGAAACTGGAGTGTGATCAGATCTATAACTTACCCCAATGTCTGTATTTGAAACACAAGATACTAAATCGGAAGATATCAGAAAATAATCTAGACGTGCCTGTTTTTTATGTGGACCCCGCCATGTACATCGTTTTGTATCTGGGTTAGACTCTCTCCATATATCTAAAATATCTAATGTTGACATCATATCCAGAATTATAGCTCGACTCTTTGTATTATTTTTATTTTTGTTATTAACCGTGTCTAAGTTATAGTTCTGTGGAACATTCCAATCTCCACATATAATGATAGAGTTATTATTTAGTGTTTCAAGTTTTCGTTGGATATTCTCAAAGAAGGACGGACTATCTTCGTTTGGGCTATATATTGCAGCCAAAATTATATTTCGATCAAATAATTTAATCTCAAGTATTAAAAAATTACCACTAGTGTCTTTAATTTCTTTCACGATGTCAAATTGAAATGTGTTTTTGAAGAGGATAGCTATTCCTCTACTACTACTAGAAAAGGAACAGAATTTTGCAGTATTCAGTTTGTTCTGAGGTCACAGAAACCCACTTACACGACACTTAATACCTGTTAATCAACCCACATTAAAAGTGCACTTATAGGTAAACACTTTTATCATAGAAAAAACAACATTATCATAGAAAAAAAAACAGTCACAAATATTACCAGATGTGCAGCCCACAAGCCAAATGCTCTAGATCCAAAGACCTACATGTATATTTCTTGGTTATGGAATTATCCCTCGGACCTTGTCTTCTGTATAAGACCCTGATATTTATCTTAACATGTAGTGTTATACACAGCAGGTGAACTGTGATCAGCCCCAAAAACTTAAGTATTCGGCTGCTTACGCTAAAGTAACAGCACATGAAAAACAAAATCAATTCCGATTTATCTCCATTCCTCACCAAAAATACACATTACCCCTCCACATAAGTGGACAGCATTTCCCACGCTCCTTACTACACATGCTAGAAATGTGAACAGCAACTTAATACCAAAAATAATTCCTAGAAACATGAAAAATTATAACAGAAAGAGTAATGATGTCAATGTACATTGAATATTTACAAGTACATGTAAAANAATTTGTCCACCCCCCCTCACACACTTGTAAAAAAATAAGTTCATTCTGTGTGCTCTGGAAATAGGGAGAAGTCTACATCCTGTGGGGTGTCCGCGTTCCGATACCATCGCGCACTATCGCGAATCATCCCGTCAGGTGTGACCTCCTGATCCCGGGAAACTGTGGCCGTTCTTCCCAAATCCATGGCCGCGTTTCCCTCAGCCTCCAGGTATCTGGATAGTTTTGCCTCCCTCCGCAGCTCCTGCTCCTCCTCGGGGTAACACCTCGGCGTGGCATCAGATAAAGACATCTCTAGTTGTTGCGCTTTTTCCCAATCAGTCCATCTATTCCACTCTGCTACTTGCTCGAAATGAATACTAAACTCCCAAAAGTCTGTGCTACCAACAAATAACTAAAGCCCATTTGTGGTCTAATATGATCTAAATGATTTGTATTTGAACTACAGTTGTGGGACCGCACAACGCACCAAAAATGGCGTGCGCACACCGTGCATACATCGTTCACACACCGTCCGCACATCATCCACACATGGTGCGCACAACTGTGCGATTTAGCAATCGTTCGCCCCGTTGTGCGCTTCTCTCCGCACAACTGTGCGATTTGGTATCGTTTGTAGATCAAAATTACGGAATGACAAAAATAAGGAAGGCTTGTATGCGATAATGTACACTGTGTATATATCTGTAATTTCTCATCCCAATAATCAAGATTATACAATTTCACAATGCGTATTACACAGTATTACAGTGACCGTTAGGCTGTCAAGAATGGGTTTGGCTCCAAGGTAACAGAACAGGTAAATAACAATTTTATGAGTGTCCGGAGTTTTACCTGACCAGTGCCTGACACACAGAGCTGATATGCGATACCGTTTGACCGTAATAAAAAGGATTTGTTATTTGCATTCGTTTACCTATATATAGCTCCCCTTCACCTGGATTTTCACACCCCCGGCCTTACCCGACGAGTTACGTAAATGCCCCAGGCGGGGAGAAAACTACGGTCCAGGTACATGTACACAATGGTTATGTTTACCTGTATACGGGGTTGTGTTGTAATTTTACATGTGTCGATTAAGTTTGTTTAAAAACACAGAAAACACAATTCCTAAATATAAGAATTTATAGACAGAAAGATAAGTTTATAGATGTTGCTAGAATATAGAAACATACGTAAACATCAAGTTTATATGTTTAACAAGAAACCGTATAAATTGTTAAGGCATTCCTCAATTTACACCAACCACGATTGTTATCGCACAACGTCCGTCCATCGTGCGCACATATGTGCGCAAGCAATGATCGTTCAGCTTTTTATCGTTCGCCCATCGTGCACACACCGTTCACACACCGTGCACACATCGTGCGCACACCGCACATCGTGTAACGTTGTGCGATCCCACAGCTGTAGTTACATTAGAGAAATTCAAATTAGGAAATGGTGGTCAACAGCATTCTGGATGCTCTTGGGTATAACTAAGGTAAGGGGTACTAGTTACGAATTGCCTTTCGTGCCCACCCCTGCCGGACTCAATATCTACTGGGTATGAGCGAGAACCGTTTGGAGACGACCCCTTATTAGTTGAATACACAAATTGTGGCCTTGACCTATCGTGCACGTGCCGACTAGACTGTGGCGTGTACTGCATATCTGAGGTCCGTGGACGTACCGGGGTATTATTCTGTTGATCTATATCCTCTCGAATTGGAGATTTTGGTCGACAAGGGGGTTTATCTAGTTCTGGGGCAAAGCTGACATTGTAAGTGGCTTATGACCCCCTACTACACCGTGTGCGGACGGCTTACCATTACGACTATCGTTATCCGCCTACTCATGTTCCATTATTATAGTAGTGTTTTGTCCACACCGACCCGAAGCCATTGCCATATAATTGGAATCAAGAACAGATTACACAGAGCTGGTTCACGGCACCAGCGTAAAAGTTTTGCCCTCGTTTAGTGATTTTCTTTCGTCAATTCTGTGGTTCTGTCTTGACTTAACTTCAGCTGGCTACAGGTCAATGAATGACAACACGTTTTATAAAGTTCTACAATTTATTACTAGTGGGGTGACACCTGAAGGGATGTCACAGATGGAATGAAGTGTAGAGGGCAATAACTCTGTTAAAACACGGATAAAAAAGCTATTCAACATGACATTGAAGAAATTGTTCGAGTGTTTTAACAAATTTGACCCCTTTGACCTTAAATAAGGATCAAGGGCATTTCCTTTTCCACAATTTGTCTGGCATGATGCTGCCGAAAAGGCAAAAAAAAAGAAATGGACAAAATTTACCTTCGGACCAGGTGAGCTAACTAGAGTAGCGTAGGGCGGAACAATATACACGCCTGGAATGCAATATAGCGTTATATATGAACTTGCATTAAAATAAGATTTGCATCACCTTAAGAACGGCTAGCTTGCATGCTATAAATCTCACCTTTCACTACAAACTCAATGTTCGATTTTCTTTAATTTTCTAACAGTTTGAAGAAAACAAGTAATCATAATATTAGTCTACAGCTCATTAACACAACTTGATATCTTGATTATGAAGCCTTTAGCCCTTTATCCCAGCATTTTACTGGCCAGATTTAAGCACCCGAGGCCTTTGGCTTATTTTCATAAGAAGTTGTTTAAATGTTTTAAATATATTTGACCCCTGTGACCTTGAATATAAGTCAAGGTCATTTATTTGAACAAACTTGGCAGCCCTTCATCCTAGCATTTTACTGGCCAAATTTAAGCACCAGAGGCATTTTGGGTTATTCATAAGAAGTTGTTTAAATGTTTTAAACATATTTGACCCCTGTGACCTTGAATATAAGTTAAGGTCATTTATTTGAACAAACTTGGTAGCCCTTCATCCCGGCATGTTTCTGGCCAAATATCATCACCTTAGGCCTTTTGGTTACTGAGAAGAAGTTGTTTAAATTAAAAAGTTGACGCCGGCAGGCCGGACGCCGCACCATGCCATAAGCTCACTTGGCCCTTCGGGTTACTCACTTGAATCATGTCAAACTATCAAAAATCAAATGTGAAAAAGAGTATATCCCATAATGGCTTTAAGTCTCTAAATAGGATTGTATTATTTAATTAAAACAGAAATTCAATTACATTCAACATAAGACTTTTCAAGGAGTAAAGTTAACTTCAATGTTTTTCCAGGCCAAACTCTAAATTCATGACTTTTTTTATGTGTATCATAGGAGGTCAAAGAAGTTTAAAACTTCCCCATATGATATGGGGTCTGGTATGAAAACAGGCATGTTATAAGATTTTTATCATTTACATTATTCTGAGTTTTTCTCTTTGTGTTGCGGTTTTTCATGCTGTCGACAAAAACTACCGATGTCCTCCCTTTCGATGTTAACAAATGTTGCCTCTTCCAACCTTCGGTCAATTTCTTTGTGGATAAGTTCATCTAATTTCAAGTATTCGATGAGCTAACGATTCGAGTACTGCCTCTCCTTGAGACTCCATTGTAGACGAGAGGTGTAAACGACAACAACAACTACAAACCTCTAACATTTAAAGCGGTCACCGGACCGGACTGTGTTGAAGACCTGGATGCGGGCTGATATCTCCGGAAGTGGGCTGATATCAATAGGTTATTACACTGGTGGGCAATATCGACAATTGGAATGATACAGTATCACATATGCAATTTGGTCGATATTTCAAGCAAGTATTATCATAAAGCAGAATATCATTTTGCATATATAGTTATACAAAGATGAGATAACACTGCATCGCAATATGTTTTTATGTATCTGCTTGTCATTTTAACTTTTCAATTCACCAAACGTTCTAAAAGATATGTCAATAACTGTACATAGGCTACTATAAGTGGTACGTGGGAATCAGTTGAGATTTCATAATAGATAGTTGGTTTTACGAAATCTCAAATCTGTGTGACCCATTATGTATGTTTGATAACATTCTGACAACTTTAAATTGAGAAACTTTTCCAGATAACAATACATCCGGATATATATACATTTCCACTGCAAGTTCCTCTACGTACATGATCATAAAAAATGCGTTATAGGGTTATAAACGCAATTGGATCAGCATCATTTTGAAGTTTCTTCTTCTGCCTCGATTAACATGAGACAACCATTAGCAGCAAACATTTTGGTGACGTTAGTCTGTTCATGCCAGTATGAACACACACCAGTTACATACATATTTACCTTGTAGCCAGTCAGGGCTTCAAGTATCATAGTAAATTTCTTCTGTATTTTAACATATTGGGATACACTTTAAATGTATTTTGACAGATACTAAACCATATTCGCCATAATTAGTGCCCTTCCCCCTTTTTTGCACCATTTTTTTCTTTCATAACTTGCATCTTATAACCGTCATAAGCACCCCTCTAAAAGCTATTTTTAAGCGCACTTGTTACTAATTACAGCGAATATGGTCATGTTATAATTACATGGCAGCTCTGTTTTTGTCATCTTGATTTATAACAGTGCTGAAACTTTAGCTGTGACCTTCGCAACAGCAATTGAGTGTTGGAACTTTAGCTATGACCTTGACAATAGTGGTGGAGAGTTGGACCTTAGGCAGAAGGTGACATATACAAGGACGTGGGGTTACACAAGAAATTGTAAGGGTGATGTAGAGAAAATCTGCACAAATACCTAGATTTGGAAAGAAATACACGATGGTTAAGTTGATATATCCTCAATTTATTCACAGTTATCTGTAAACAGCAAGTGGTAAAGGCAATACAGACGTCTGAAAGTGTTAAATATGTATACCTTTATAATTAACAGGCAATGGGAAAAGTCTGTTTCATTCCTACTCAAGATTTCAAAGTCTATTCTAACTTTATTTTCATCAACTTTTAATAGGCACTTTTAAATTATGGTCTGAAACTTTGTTTTATAATTGGTACTTTAAAAAAACATTTTGCAACCCTAATATTTTGAGGGCTGAAAAACAGACACACATCTATCATTTTGGCCTTTCCTTTTAATCTCTAACCTACCTGTACAACTGTATTGAGTGCATTGTTGTTTCTTGTAATCTGTGGTGTTCTACAACTTAGGTACAATAAAGTGCAAGCATAAATAATTTGCAACTACACCAAAACAATTACATGCCTCCTGTTTCAGATATGAATTACGTCTATGCTTGACTGTCGTGCTTCTTTATTTGTCTCTACACTACCAGAAAATACCAGATATATCAAAACATTAACGTGATTTGACTACACCCAGCTTCCATGCCCGCAGTGATTATGATACCAGAGAAAGTATTTATGATGTCATAGACGTAATGCTAAGGTCTAATGTGATAGTACATAGTACATGTATGTTGTACTTAGTTACATGCACAGAAACGCAAAGTACTATATTCAACACAAAAAGCAACTTTATTGAAAAAAACGTGGAATTATGGGACTTTTCATTTTCAAAATTACTTCCCTTTTTTACTTGTTTGAGAGGAAAATTAATCAAAATTTACCTTTCAGAGTTTCAGGGAATACACGGTAACCAGACATGTCGTTTTGTTCATCGTATCATTTTCTAAACATTCATGTTTTTTTATTGAATTTGAAATTAAAAACCTTTCCATATAATGTAACAGACCACAGTATCCAGGCCTGGCCATGAAATTTTATATAATGTATAAATTTGTATATAAAAAAAAAAAACTTCACTCAAATTGGTATTTGTAATTTTGAAGTGAACAGTGCAAGGCTGCATATTTTTCATAATATAAACTTTTTATTTGGTTCGAGAGTTCAATTTGGTCAGTCTGTAATCTGCTCCAACAAAACCTCCAACACATACGAAGTTTGCGAAAAAAATTAATGTTGAACGTATGCTGAATTGTAACTGAGTATTTTGGTTAGCATGAAAGTGATGTTTAATTTAAGACATGTTTTAGGAGAAAAAATCCTTTCTGTGAGGGTCAATTATAAGGCTAAAAATAGCAATTCTCTGCATTTTTGTATATGTTTTTTTTAATTTTGGTCTGTTGTCGATGGTTTTTACAATTTAAGTCTTAAATACGAACACCTTTTTACACAATTTTCACTTCTGTATTACAATTGCAATTGTGATGTACTAGTATATAAATTATTTATATATATATATATGTACATGCATGCAAGTATCTTCAGGGCTCGGCAAAAGCACTTGTCCGCTCGTCCTGAGGAGCAGATTTTGCTGACAGACGAGTGATTTTTTTTTTAACTAGTCTGTCGGACGAGAAAATTTTATGTACTTCGGTTGCGACATATATGATTTCATAAAGTTATTTCATGTTTTAAATTCACTTGAGTAAATTATACAATTAGTCTGATAATTAAATTAAAAAATAACTTTGAAATTGTGTATATACTTTTCACTGTGGTCAAACGGCACTGTATAGGTTCTGGAAATAGCGACCGCCGAAGTGAGGCAGATTTTTGAAGACCACGGCATGCTTGTGATCATGGACATGTTTTCGGTATACTACCATCATTACGAGGGTGGATGCAAAACAATAAGTGTATTAATAGATCAACCTGCTTTAAAAACTTGAAATATTCCAGAAATGAAACTGAAACGCACATTAAAATAGATAGATCAGTGCGGTTATCACGGCCCGAGGTCAACAATCTTAAAGATTATATGTCAATAATTAAATTACAGATCTCCTTTGACACATGGTTTATGTACTTTTTCTTAATTCAATGATTTATAAATTCAAAACACACATTAACGAAAGTATTTGTGTTTTTAAACATAAAATAAACAATGATTGTAAATAGCACCTTTGGACATGCTACTGTATGGCTAATAGCGACCAGACTGTATGTTAATAGCGCCTGCGGCTTTATATTACTGTATGGTTTATTGCATTATTACATTTTGCCTGTTGGTGAAATAAACGTTTTTCTCACACAGATGGATAATTTCGAGTGCAGTTACTGCCAAAACAGCTTTATAGAGTTTAGTAAAATAATTGAACATTGCCTGCAAGACCACCGGAACTTAGGAAGAACGGTTACACAAACAAAGAAATTTCTTCTCCTATGTAAATGTAGTATCATACCAAATGATGAAAACTGCAGCGTGAGGGTACAATGAATGTATCCACTTTTATGTTTCCTGTAATATATCAAAAACGTTATGAACACAACAGGGACCTGATAATTTGTTACAGCTATATTTAGACCTAAACTAAGGTGTTCAGAGTAATTTTATATGTTTTAGGGGTTTAGATTGACTTTCGGTAAATATGCCGTTCATACCCTAGTCTGGCCTTTACATTTTCTCGTTCTCCTGCCGCAAAATTGGCAATCATGCCAACGCTTGTTTAAAGCAGTAGGAGTACGCTTAGCAAAGGAATACCCAAAACTTGGGTGTAAATAGTTGTGTTTTTNTAGGGGTTCCAGTTTCAAGTCCCGGTCTGGCTGTTACATTTTCTCTTTTTCCTTTTACCCATGTAAGGTTGTATAGGGTTTGGTGTGTCTTCGGGGTCGAATACTTTGTTGAAGGACGGAGGAAGTAGCGAAACTGGAATGGGTCCATTGTTGGCGACCAGGTAGCTCAATTGGTTAGAGTGTCGGTCTAGAGTTCGGAGGGTTCCGTGTTCGAACCCCAGTCTGGCCGTTGCATTTATCTTTCTACTGTTACACATCTAATAAACATGAGTGCAAAAAAAGTACATCATAAAACTATAATGAAAATTACTTAAAAGGAGAAAGTTACTTTTGAGATGTTAGAAAGAAAATCATCATCTTTCTAGTTATGCTAACTTTCTGTAAAACAGAATTGCTACGTTTTTGATGGTCAAGCGTGTAAACCACTGTCTGACAGCTTCAAATGATATACATAATAGCCAAGCCAAACACTTACAATCATATTGTTGTACTATAGGGATTTATTGAAATATCAATTTGAGCTGGACAGGTTCGGCCCATGCAACAGTTAAAAAGTCGTAAAATTGGCGGGAAAATATGACGTTGCATGTTTTATGACAATGTAATTAAGCTGATTCCAAGGAGGACCTAACTTACCCGAATGCCTGTCCGAACTTACTAGGGATGTCACGGTTCAGGAATTTTTCGGTTCGGTTCGGTTATCATTTTTGTTGTCGGTTTTCGGTTATTTCGGTTCGGTTCAGGGAACTTTGTAATCTGTGTACTTTATATACACAAGACAAGAGCCCCATGGGCCTAAACGGTCACCTGAGTCCTACAGTATTTACTTTTGTTGTTGAAATATGTACCAATTTGAGTACAAAATAGTTAAGTATATCGTTAACTTAAGTTTGTCAGGACCATAAGCTGATCATTCCTAGACCGAGTTTTAGTTAAATCGGCCTATTAGAACTTGTTTTTAAGTTTGAAATACTTTTTTCAAAATGGCAGCCGTGGCGGCCATATTGAATTTCTGATCGACCCGAAAAATAACAACACTTGGTCAGGGAGATGTTAATAACCTTCCCATGAAATATTAATGAAATCCTTTTGCCAGTATTTCAGCTTAAGTTGAAAATGTAAAATGTTAACGGACGATGGACGACGGCGGACGAAGACGGATAGCAATAGGTCACTTGAGCTAAAGCTCAGGTGACCTATTTTTTTTTTTTATTAAATTGGTGTACTTTACTGGATCTAACTCATCAATGTCCGCTCATATCGTACATAATATATATGTATATACCGCTACGAAATCGGGTTAAAGTCGTGTGTAAAACTTTTTCAATGCAAAGTGTAAAGAATCTGATTTGTATTAGATTAAGGCCTCGTGTTGTCAATGATTTATGAACTGGGCCCATGTGTTGAATGCAGTTTCGTTCGTACCTGCTGATTTCAAAGTTATATTAGATATATATGCCGACATTGATTGAAGAGGTAAATCCCGAGGAGTGTTTGATTTGTGTTTATACATATATCCAGTGTTCAGTTACCGTCTTGTGCACAAGACCGCCTGCGACGAAAAAAATCTAAGTCGAAGCTGCCATTTCAAACCATCCTAAAGAACACAGTCGTACTTATTATTGCGGTTGCATGACTATGGAGTCAGGGGCGTGTATCGATCGAGATATGACATAAATAATACACGTCTTTGCTGCAACCAAACAACTACGACCCACTTATAAAGAACCGAACCGAAAAACGGAAATTATGAACCGAACCTAACCGTGGTCTTTTGAATCGCGGTTAACCGTTATTTCGGTTAACCTTGACATCCCTAGAACTTACTACATGGGGTGGCTCGTTCAGCCATCCGATCTTCTGACAGAAAAGTTAGATAATTCTTCAAAAACGGTCGTGCTGCCCTACTTCCCATAACGGACTTAAATATAAGGGGTCTAATTTTCCCAGGTCTCCCCCCAATAATTGTTATGCCGGTCTTAAAATCTCATTGAGCTTTGTTCTTTTTTCATTCTGAATCAGTAAATATCAGATATCAACAAAAGCAACGCTCTTTTTAGGCTTTGCCTTTTCATATTGCGATAGAAAGTTGAAAAGCCACAGCTTACATGCTACACGTACATGTGGACGGTCCTTTATGTAATCATAGAATATAGTTGTACGCGTACTGTAGCTCACATGTACCAACAATTGGAAGCGACTTATTACCATGTAACAGTTATACAAGTAAATCACAAGTAATCGACAGTATAATCACTAGTAATCAAAGTTAATTTTATCATAACAGGCAAGTAACCATACAGTAGTCGTCGATTAAGAGCCATGGTTGTTCAAACTTCAGACATTAACTTAACAGGAACTTGCTTTGATTGCATGTCTCCTAATACGCTCTTTTTTCATCATCGTCTCTGAATTCTATAAAAGTTTATCAGATTTATTAACAGAACTGTAGAAATGAGATCGATCGACTTGGATGTCAGCGCTTGTGATTAATGATCGATTATGTAAGATTAAGAAGTGAATATCAATATGTATTACAGTTTATCGGGTTGAAAAGTTGCAAAAATAACTGCATCATCCGTTCTGACTAATTATACAACATGGATAATGATTAAAATAATCCAATTTACCTCGACTGGAGGTGTACAACAACGTGATTTATTTACATTTTTACAGAGGTACAGTCAACGTTGTTATTAACCCTACAGTATAATCTTTGTAATGCTCATATAGGTAATGCTAGTCGCGCGTGTAGTGATGTCTCCTCAAGTTGGGGATTTCCGTGGCTATTTTTAGACGTAAACAAATTATCACAGATGAGAGATTTCCAGAAACACACCGAAATCTTAATTTATTTAAACGTAGGAACAAAACATAACGAAAGTAAATATTGAAGAAACGAAAACTGTTCGCAACGTCAACAAACATGTAAGGCTACAGTAGGCCTACGGGATTTTGCTAGAGATTTTAAACGCTGGGTCATATCTTAGATGCATAATTGTGATCAGCAGCAAACACTGATCGTTGTAAAATAGCCATTACCTAGAATATCGTAAAATGGTAGAAATTACTGGCACTAGTCAAAATTCAATCCAACTCACCGCTACAAGTTGAACCGGATAAGTGGCTAGAACATTTCTTCGTATTTAACGCATGCGCAACAAGCTCTTATCTCAATTCCAGCCTAAAGGGGGTACCCAAATTGGCGCTTAATTACGGGGAAATCGGATCTTCTGGAAAATTCCACGAAACCCCAGAAATGCACCCCATTTTCAAAGCCCTCTTTGGGCGTTCTGTGAAAGATATCGAAAAACTAAATCTACCGTTTTCTTCAAAATAACTTGGACTACTTATGTTTGGAGTTTCAGTTCGTCAGCTTTAAGCGTTAATTCTCCAGGGTGAATTATACAGAACCTAATGGTCAAAATGCCGATTTTGGCGTGTTTGACCCCAAATATCTCCATAACTAGATTTTCCCAGATATAACAGATATACAAGGAGGTAGATCGCGCCGAGTTCTACAAACTTGGAAAGTTTCAGCAAAAGTTATGGAGCCGTTTTTTTCGTACTCAAATCGCTGTTATATGCGGCAAATTAGCTACATTTAGCCGTGTTAACATTTCGTTCAGAGGAACGATAACAGAGTTATCGCCCCTCTAACACTTCATTCCAT
>NW_018408007.1:113842-115555 GCF_002113885.1 Mizuhopecten yessoensis
CTGGGGTCAATTCTAATATCATGACTGCATTCGTCTTTTTATGCCCAACAATTGTATATATAGTTTTGGGGTGGGGATCTAAACCATTTCGAAGTTATGACCCAGGGGTTAAGTCTCCAAGGGTGGGGCAGTCCCCAAGGCCATCCTGGAAGCATATGTGCATTCATTTCTTTATACTCAGCAATTGTATATACCGGGTGGGGCTCTCAACTGTTTCCAAGCTGTGACTAACAAACTAGGTCCCTAGGGGTTCGTTCAGACCCCTGGGTCTATTCTGATATCATGACTGCATTCGTCTTTTTATGCCCAGCATTTGTATATTTAGTTTTCGGGAGGAGATCTCAACAGTTTCAAAGTTATGGCCCAGTTATGGCCCAGGGACTATGTCTCCAAGGGTGGGGCCAGACCCTATAGCCATCCTGGAAGCAAATGTGCATTCTTCTCTTTATACTCAGCAATTGTATACCATGGTTGTATGGTGGGGATCTCAACCATTTCCATGTAATACATTTATTTTGGCCCCACCCCTTAGCCCAGGGGGTCAGCCCCACCATTTGTACAATTTTGAATCCCTGCCTCCCATGAATGCTGCCGACCAAATATGATCAATATCCATGGCATAGTTCTACAGAAGAAGTTGTTTATAGCAATATAGCCAAATTGCCCCCGGTTTGGCCCCGCCCTCAGCCCCACCATTTGTACAATTTTAAATCCCCACCACCTAGGGATGCTTCCAGTCAAATATGGTTGATATTGACTTCTTAGTTCCAGAGAAAAAATCGCTTAAAGCAATATAGCCAAATTGACTCCTTTTGGCCCTGCCTCTCAGCCCCCTGGGGAGTCAGCCCAGCCATTTGTACAATTTTGAATCCCAACCACCTATAGGGATGCTTCCAGTCAAATATAGTTAATACCCATGGCAGAGTTTTACAGAAGTCGTTTGTAGCAATAAAGCCAAATTGCCCCCTTTTGGCCCTGCCCCTCAGCCCCCTGGGGGGTCAGCCCAACCATTTGTAAAATTTGGAATCTCAACCACCTAGGGATGCTACCAGTCAAATATGGTTGATATCCATCTCTTAGTTCCAGAGAAGAAGTCGCTGAAAGCAGTATAGCCAAATTGCCCCCTTTTTGCCCCGCCCCTCAGCCCCCTGGGGGGTCAGCCCCATCATTTGTACAATTTCGAATCCCCACCACCTAGTGATGCTTCCAGTCAAATATGGTTGATATCCACTTCTTAGTTCCAGAGACCTTTGGACCAGGTGAGCTAATAGCAATGTTTAGAACGAGCATTTGTACTAGCTATGTTTTTATGTTGTTATACCATTGGAGTAACATACCAATGGTGTTGCTTTGTTACACTTTTGAATGATATCGTAAGGGAAGGGTTAAGAATGTCGTAAGTCTAATGAATGTCGAGTTAAATAATGATAAGGAGTACCCATTTTGCACATGATGTAACACATCTTAAGCTGTGACCTTGACAATAGCGGTGGAGGGTTTGAACTTGAGCTGTGACCTTGGCAATAGCAGTGGAGAGTTGGAACTTTAGCTGTGACCTTGGCAACAGCAATTGAGTGTTGGAACTTTAGCTATGACCTTGACAATAGCGGTAGAGTTGGACCTTAGGCAGAAGGTGCATACTCTTTCCCTGTCACAACGTTATTATATAAGGGGGAGGGGTTACACAAGAAATGTTAAGGGTGATGTAGAGAA
>NW_018408007.1:117036-118549 GCF_002113885.1 Mizuhopecten yessoensis
GTTTAAGATGAAGAAGTGAATATCAATATATAATTTATATTACAGTTTATCGGGTTGAAAAGTTGCAAAAATAACTGCTTCATTCGTTTTGACTAATTATACAACATGGGTAATGATAAAAAATAATCCAATTTACCTCGACTGGAGGTGTACAACGTGATTTATTTAGCTCTCGCTTCGGTGATCGCTATATCCAGAATATATACAGTGCAGTTCGACCACAGTGCTTTTGAAACAATAATATGTAAAATTAATTAGAATATCAATATTTTATCACAAGAATATAATAAGTTAATCTATTTATTTTTCTTGTTAAAAACTTTTTTTTTAATGGTTTTGGTAACAGGATTGAACTTCTCTTAATATGTGGGGTATTTTTTGGTTATACCTACCAAAACAATTTTTTTAGGAAATAACACTTGAAATGTTTATTAAAATTCATTTGATGTGTTTATACTGTAAATGAAAAAAAATGCAGTAACAGCACAGGACTAACCCGACTTTGTCTTGAGTTTTCCTTTTCCAAAAAATGTGAAAATTTCTGATAATGACGCATTTACAGTCAACGTTGTTATTAACCCTACAGTATAATCTTTGTAGTGCTCATATAGGTAATGCTAGTCGCGCGTGTAGTGATGTCTCCTCAAGTTGGGGATTTCCGTGGCTATTTTTAGACGTAAACAAATTATCACAGATGAGAGATTTCAACAAACACTGAACAGGCTTCACACACCGAAATCTTAATTTATTTAAACGTAGAAACAAAACATAACGAAAGTAAATATTGAAGAAACGAGAACTGTTCCGCGTCGTCAACAAACATGTAAGGCTACAGTAGGCCTACGGAATTTGCTAGAGATTTTAAACGCTGGGTCATATCACGGAATTAGATCCAAGTCCGTGGTCATATCTTACATGTATAATTGTGATCAGCAGCAAACATTGATCGTTGTAAAATAGCCATAACCTAGAATATCGTAAAATGGTAGAAATTACTGGCACCAGTCAAAATTCAATCCAACTCACCGCTGCAAGTTGAACCGGATAATCGGCTAGAACATTTCTTCGTATTTAACGCATGCGCAACAAGCTCTTATCTCAATTCTAGCCTAGAGGGGGGTACCCAAGTTGGCGCTTGACTACGGGGAAATCGGATCTTCTGGAAAATTCAACGAAACCCCAGAAATACACCCCATACTCAAAACCCTCTCAGGGCCGTTCTATGAAAGGTATCGAAAAACCAAATATAACGTTTTCTTCATAATAACTTGGACTACTTATGTTTGGAGTTTCAGTTCGTCAGCTTTAAGTGTTAATTCTCCAGGGTGAATTATACAGCTACTAATGGTCAAAATGCCGATTTTGGCGTGTTTTACACCAAATCTCTCAATAACTAGATTTTTCCCAGATACTAACGTAAGGTATGGGTAATTGTTCAGAAATTATTTGGTTATACAATAGCGATGCTGTAGAAAAAAATCAATGCCTCATTACATTTTTAGGCGGAGGGACG
>NW_018408008.1:0-693 GCF_002113885.1 Mizuhopecten yessoensis
TTAACTAAATCTAATTGTTGAAATATCAGATGTATGACCACTGTTATCCTTGAATTATAACTGACGCGTCGCCTTACTTTTTCGGCATATTGAGGCCGGGATTAGATTGCGAAATGTGTCGTGTCTGTGTATAATTTATACCTTCTTTGTTTGGTGATTTGTAATACATATATGTAAGATACGTACCGAAGAATTCGGGGATTGTGATTGCATTACGGATATCATTACTGATAAGAAACATCGTAATCCGTGTCTACCCTTTACAAATAGAATATGTATAGAACTTAACACTAAATAAAATCAGGTGTATTGTCACAGTCGACCTTTCATGAAATCTGACGCGTGGCCAAATTTTACGGCGCATACAGGACGGAGAATATTGTGGAACGTGGCGTGTCTGTGCATAATTTATACCTTCTTGGAAACTGATATGTGTGTTTATCTATAATAAATATATGTAAGGTAACTACCTCAGAATTCGAGGATTGTGGTTGCGTTACAGATAGCAACACTAGAAAGGAAAGCACGGTGGTATTTGTTTTTGCTTTCTCAATTTTAGGGATTGATTGTGGAATGCTGTTTGTCTTTTAAAAGGTGTATATTTTTTGGGAATGTCATTTAAGGACTCGTCAGAATCCATGATTTTTCACGATGTATAAAGGAAGAATAAACCGTGTTTAAATGGGATTATAA
>NW_018408008.1:1532-2758 GCF_002113885.1 Mizuhopecten yessoensis
ACAAAACCGACAGCAAACGTTTCTGCGATCCCTTGTTAAAGATGGACACTATATGATACAAGTAGTTGAATTAGAAGGACATGCAAGCCCCGTAAAGAAACGCCCGTATTGCCATAAAAAATAAATCATGATTTTAAAAGCAAATTTCTTAATTTTGACCTTAATATCTTGAAATATTTATCTGCACGCTGAACTGCATAATGTCACACGGGTAACATAGACCTGTATGTTTACCTTGTAGAAGAATATTCAACAATGATAATCCTTTTACTGTGGTCTTCACGATGACCTGAAGACGAATTATCTACAAGAAGAGTTCCCTGGTTATTTTATAATGAGGTAGTTGAGGCCTTAGCGTTCACCTAGTAGACGGAACTTCTACACTCTGAGCCCCTTTTGTATATATTGTACATGATGTCTTGTGATCCATACTCTGATTTTGAAGATGGATGCTCTACAATCTGAGCCATGTGATTGTATACACAGGCTATTGTGGTCTACACGTTGACCTTGTTGACTGATACTCTACAATCCGAGCCCCTGTGTGCATTGTATACACCGGTTATTGTGATCTACACGATGACTTTATAGACGGATACTCTACAATCTGAATCACCGTGTTTATTTTATACACCGTTAATTGTGATCTACACGATGACTATGAAGACGGATACTTTACAATCTGAGCCACTGTGTGCATTTTGTACACCGGTTATTGTGATCTACACGATGACCCATTAGACGGATACTCTACAATCTGAGTTTTCTTTTGTATCCTTTACACCGGTTATTTTGGTCAACATGATGACCCAGTAGACGGATTTTTTACAATCTGTGAAAAATTGACTTTATTTTGAAAACCTGTTGTCATACAGGTTCCATAAATACACACATACTTATTTTCTATATTAATGTTAACCACATACCAGGAAGTAAGACAACAACTCATGAAATGTCGGTGAACTATGTTAATCATATTAGACTTCCGTAACATTAACCAAATAACGTGGTAAGGTAGGAGACTATACCTTTCCAGGTACGGTCGAGAAGTAGAACGCATCACTATTTACTGCACCATCCGACCCGGTGACAATTATGATGGAAACATGATTTATATTTCAAAGGCGCTACTCTCTACTGACTGGAGAAATCGATCATCATAGGTATAAAGGTAATACTGTATGTGATATGTGGTTCTTCTTACTCTTCTACTTTTACCGAGTGAC
>NW_018408008.1:3798-35248 GCF_002113885.1 Mizuhopecten yessoensis
TTTTTTTTTCTTCTAATTCTCCAATGCATGTTACACAGTATTGCAATAACTGTAAAACTGTCAAAAATATGTGGTCCTCTGTTGCAAATTCTTCGAAAAGTAAATGTTGTTACCACTCGCATCCAATGTATGTAATGTTACATAAACCTTTATTGTATTTAGTATAAAAACACAATTATCATTGGGTCCCCTAGAGCAAGGTTTCTTAAAGTCTACATTATGTGAAACGTTGTGACTTAAATCTACTGCTTATCTTAATAAGTATTGTTCATTAGTTTACAAAGTGAACAATGAATGGGACGAAGTCAACACACATTATATGTGCAACCTTCAAATACCTAAAATAATGTTTGTTTATCGGTTCTTAAATGAAGTAGTCAAAATATGCTCTATGATATACAAAACGGCAAATGTCATCCTTTAGTTCACGAGTAAAGTTTTAAATAACGTTTCGAATTAACATTTAGTGTTCGTCGTACCAATGGGTATTTAAAGCTAGGGTATTAATATTGTTTTGTCCTTCATCAGTGAGGAACCATTTGGTTTTATGCCAAAGAGAACAGCTGTCACTTTCTAGAAAATGTCACGCTTAGTGCGATTTAATAATATTATAGAAAAAAATATGTGCTGTAGGATGCAAAAGAGTCCGTTTTACGCCCAGTGTACGTAGAGGAAGGAGATACATATTAAGAGGGAGTCAAAGATATTAGACTTTGGGGTTTCGTAGAGTAATATTTGTTTCTAAGGAACGAAGACATACATCATAACATGATGGAATTTTTACTATGAATAGGTGGCTTCAAATAGAAATAGGTTTACATTTTCCTTGTACAAGCAAACAGTTTACAGTAGTTCAATTTCACTCTTTTTCTTCTAAAATACCGTAACCGTTCTATTATATTTGTTCCTTGTGACTTTATATACAATTTATATATGTTAGAGCGTGTGTAGCATTTCCCCCGTAACCGTATATGTGATCTATGTTTTATAACTCTAAATCATTGAAGTTATAGGAGAAACAGGGGGATTCGTGACAATATTGAATAGTTTGTTATCATCTTTGATTTCAAACCAAAATTCAAAAATTAGGTTGAAAGTAAATATTAAGAAGGGACACAAAGGAAACGATAATTACATTCTCCCTGAAAGTCAAACCATTTACCTAAGCATACTCAGATCATGACTATGATTTGTCTTCAGGAGACAATTAAATGCAAATATGTAACTGATGTAATCCTACCTTCTTAGATCGTGATGCACCTCCCGTCGCCATTGTTTAACCTAAGATCGCTGCGGCTAAATGTCCTGTAAGATAAAAGATACAACTTCTTTTAGTATGGATATCTTGCTGAATACTAGGCAACATACATAGACTTTGCCGTGATCATTAAAGAAAATTGAAGTAAAACTTGGCACAGATGCAGATAGATTTTATATAGAGAGTATATGATGTGTGGGTTTTGTTTCTCAAAAACCCAAAACACCACAAAAGATATGGCAGTTAATTTATTAAAACAGTGATTCCTAACGTAGGTAGGTTAGTATAGCATATGCTTAATTGACTAGGTTTCTTAAAATAACAAGAGGTTAATTACTTTTACAATAACGGATTAAGGATCAAATTAAGTACAAATGTATACTGCATGTTGTGACTGTATGAGAACAGGCAAAACAGAAATAAAAAGGCCAATAATGAACACTACACTGGTTGTAAAAAAGGAAAACTTAGATGAGTAATCTGTGCATATTTGAAACTATTAAAAGAAATGATGGCAACATTTCAAAAGGGACATTTGATTTACTGTTCAAAATGCCCAACTTTGCAATTGGTGCTATATGAATTAATCGGGAAACGCACAATTGAACGAATTTCAGTCCACAAACAATAGAAACAACCATACATGTTTCTTATTTAGCTCACTTTGTATTTTGGATCTATTAACGTCATAACGTTACAATAACAGTACAATGAATTTGCCTGGAGATTGACACAAATCTTTAATATCATCCGGAATCAATATTTTGTCGCCCGTTTTGTTTTTGTCTGTGTTACAGTGAATATGTATAATCAGAAAACCGTATGCGTTATTAATGTACGAATTTTAAATCAAGTACAAGGAATTACATACTAACAGAGCTTTAGAACTTAATAACTGAGTATGTGCCTTTGAATACCAGAAAAGAGTATTTTAACTAGACTTTATTGCTCGCACCTTTGGTTTCTCAATACATGGTATTATCATTAAAGCTGTGTATGTATTTGGAAAGGTGAACGTAACACACACACAGCTGACTGCTAAGAATGGGATGGATAGAGAATGCCAAACATGAATTATACTGCACACTACAATTATACAGCTGGTTTGTCCTTCTAGGACTCATCAGTGATGTTGATTGGAGCCAAGAATTTGGAAATCAAAATTGTTTAAAGTACTGTTGGAACAGAGGGACAGGTGCGTAAGACTCCTATATTTATGAATTCCCAAATTTAGAGGAGAACTGCTAAAGAAGATGTAGGTATTATTAACGCATTATAAACAGGTGACATAATTATACATAATAATCGTGTACATGACACATACATAGTACCGTGGTGTGATCCAGTGTAGAAACCATGGAATATAGAGTATATACTTATGTGGTGGGTTACATGGAACTCGCGGTGTAGTACACGGGGAGGTGGTAAATGACAGTGTATGTGTATGCGCTTACCGGTGTCATAGTATAACAGATCGTAGTAACACAAATGCCCTGCAGTGCAGTATTGCTTTTTAATGATATGACCGGAACTAAATTATATATATTATATATAACTGGTATTGAACAGGGTTAACAGTTCTATTCTAGGTATCAGAAAAAAGGATGATCAAGATACCCACAATACATTTCCATGTCTCATTATTGCCGTGTCCTTTTTTTCAATTTGATGTATAATTGCAATTAGGTAACAATTTAAATGATCATGATCAAATATAATTACCGCCATTGACTTGTGATTATTAGAACTGAATAATTTAATTGGGTGCGGACAGGATATGGCCGTTTTACTATTGCTAGTATTGGTCTGACTTAACAACGTGTTCAAGCTTTGTGATTAAAAGATAAGTGAGCAGTCCCCTTATGAAATGACTTCAAAATCAAAAAGGATAGATTGCAAAAAAACACCAAAAACCAACCATATATTGTATTACTTGTAAAAGAGCATACCTGAAGATTAGACAGTGACCGGGTAGACACATTTCTTCACACTCAGGGCTCCGTAATGTCACTATACGCAGGTAGCTGTATTCTATATGTTGACTAGGTAATACTTTTAGTCAATGGTACCTTTTATAAACAGGTAAATAAGGTCTGCACACCGACCTATGTCTTCACTACAATCATAACACTGCATCGGTTTTCACCAAAAAAAGCTGTATATATCTACTCCAACATGTCACTTAAAACAGCGGTGTAATCACTGTCACTATGGCTATACCACAGACATTTAAATGCGCTAGTCTCAACAAGCAATGGTGCATGCATATGATATAATGTTTAAATCGACTTTTAAAACCAGTTTTCAATAGTTCTTAAATAATAAACGTTCTTCTATTCAATGTGATACAAAACTAATATAAACACGTAATACAATACGGAATCCTGACAGCTTAATCATCCCTTACAAACATATACAGCATACGTATTATTAACAAATGAGGGTCTTACTGAATTATGATTCGCTATTATAAAAATACGGCATTTTTTTATTCCCAAACATAGCTGTAGGAATCTCCTCCAATATGTCATCAAGCATAACGATGTAAACATTGTCGCTAAGGCAATAAGACGGGCATTTATATGCTCTAGAATAAACAAGCAATGATGCATTGACATGACAAAACATTTAAATTGACTTAGTACAGAAATCAACATACAATCGTAAGTACGGCGAGAAGGCAAGTTATACGAGGGAGTGATCTATAGAAAATTAGGCTGTAAGCTACAGAAAACTTCGTTTGTACATGTTGTATATAGAAACTGAAATAGTCTAGTATGGCTTTTATCAAATGACGAGGACATATATTGAAAACAGGCGTGCATTGAGAGGGCTATTACGACCACCTTCCACCACTATCTCTTTTATCCCATTGTCGAACTAGTCTTTTTGAGGTAAAATAATTATTTCTGTGGAAATGTATAAACTGTTTTAAAGACATGTTCAGAGCCAAGTTTTACCACTTTTTGCCATTTTTTGAACATCTCTTTTTTGACTAAATATGTTTTATTAACAATACAGGACATCTTAATTTAAATAAAGATCGACCTTACTCCTAGGCAAAATACACGTTTGATATGCTGTACATATGTATACATATATTTTTGTTTTGTTTGCTGCGTTGTTTTTATCGCGACTTTTTCGGTAGGATTTCACTGCCAACTCAACTATTTCAGTTTCCTAGATTCATATCGAATCTATTGACAAATATAAAGTATATGTCTGGATCCAGGCTCTCCAGCCCCCTTTTGCATTACATCTGAGATACTAACATCAATTTTTCGACTCGAAATATGTTTTATGAGCAACACAAGGAAATTTAATTTAAAAAGAAAATGGTGAACTTGTTCCTTGGAAATATACACCTCTGAACTCATTGTACAATTAAGTTTCAAAATATAATATTGGAAGGTTCTTTTACATGTCACAACTGTTAATAACTGTTAACCAGTGAGCAATCGCAAACAATGAGATGAATATTATTTTCTTGGGCTCTGCAAGAACTAAACCAGCATGTTACTATACTACAGTCGCAATATCAAGTGACACATTTCTGCCGATCTTTCATGTTTGAAAACAAACCTTTATTACTTTCCACAATAATAAGTTTGCAACACGTATGAATTGATTTATTCAAACTAATGATCACGCGTGTTTGCTTCGTATTAGCACACACATGGTCTCTAGGTCTGTCAACTTTAACTGGTAAGCTTTTCGCCTGACATTTTCAGATGTAACTGTCATTCCATTTCGTGATTCGGACGTTGACAGTGATGTTGCAAAATTATCAACCAACTACCTCTTGTCATTCTGTCATTTTTATCATTAATCTTGAAACACAATTGATCACGTGGTAGACTTTATCTGCTGTGTACCTTTCGCGAATCAATATAGAGGTAGCTTCAATAGGACATACACAAATCCATGCAATGGTATATTGATGTTGCTATTCCCTACGTAGCATTCAGCATTTGGGGTAATTACACCAACTGGTATCCTATGTGACTGAGTGGAAAACTGTGCTGGATGAAGTAGAGGACATTTAATTAAATCCCCAATTATACCAGAGGTTCCTACATAAGTTGCCTCTTACAGCATACTGTATGAAACGAGGAAAACGTCTTCCCTACTTGATCGCACTGATAGATCAATCTTGAAAGGGTGATCTTAAAATATGCAATTCAGATAGAGTATCGTCGCCTTATTGCTACCGTATTAATGTCGTCGCCAGCTCTGACGAAAAGCATTCGTAAGTAATACCTGATTGTTTGAGGATCATTCTATGTTATCTTGAAAGCACACTAACATAATAAAGGATATACAAGCTATGAAACACGACACGTGTCTTTGTGTACATTTACCTCGGAATTTTTTATTTTTTTTGCTATGACGGAGTAAAAACAAAACTAAGCTGATGATATGACTAATTTCAGTAAATTTCATCATTTACAACCTGGAGAAGCGAGTTGTTGTTTCTCTATCCACCTACATGAAGCTACATAGAGAATATTGAACTCTAACATTTATATATATGTAATCAGTATTTCCTTTCTGCTCGATATGTAATGTACATTAACTTCGTTAATATTGAAAATCGACTATTGCCCTACACATATTATGTTCCAGTCCCTTTTTACCTTGCTTACATAAAGTATTTGTAAATCTGTATTACCAATGGCATTCATTAATATTCGATCATTCATTGTTAAATGTTTTGATCCGTGACTGCCCTTTTTAAACACTTTGGATTAAAGGGACTAGATTGAATGGCTGAAATATCAGATGTATGACCACTGTTATCCTTGAATTATAATTGACGCGTGACCATATTTTTCGGCATATTGAGGCCGCGAATAGATTGCGAAATGTTGCGTGTCTGTGTATAGTTTATACCTTTTGGGTTTGTTTATTTGTAATACATATATGAAAGATACGCACCGAAGGATTCGGGATTCTGATTGCATTACGGATAGCATTACTGATAAGAAACATCTTGATCCGTGTCTACCCTTTACAAATAGAATATGTATATAACTTAACACTTTAGATAGAATCAGGTGTATTGTCACAGTCAACCTTTCAGGAAATCTGACTCGTGGCCATATTTTACGGCGTATAAAGGACGGACGGAAACTATTGTGGAATGTGGCGTATCTGTGCATAATTTATTCCTTTTACTGATATGTTTATATATTTGCAATACGTATATGTAAGGTACCTACCGCAGAATTCGAGGATTGTGGTTGTGTTACTGATGGCATCATTGTGGAACGCTGCTTGTCTTTTAAAAGGTGCATATTTTTGGGGAAAGTCATTTAAGGACTCATCAGAATCCATGCTTTTTTACAATATATACAGGAAGGATAAACCGTGTTTAAATGGGATTATAATATGGTTAAACTTATAAGCAATCAACTATTTTACGTTTTTTTTTTCATTTTTTAACTTAAAACGAATGGAGCTTTACGTTTTACCATCAAACATCCGAAAAATGGACTAGTACGTATTGCTATTATTTTACATATATAAGACACATTTTAGAATGAATGTACACATTCCTATGCGTTTTTGAAGGGTTGACTTTTGATAATTGGATTACTTGTTGATATATCCAGGAAGTGTTAAAGCTAGAAAGTTATGATCACATTATGAAGTAAACCGTCACAATATACGTTATCCTTTCAATCAAAGCTGACCCTATGAAAGCTGGGTCCACGTCCGAGTCCTTTGATCTTCCATGTGTATTTGTATGTGGATGGCCTCTATTGAGTAGATAAGATTGTGTGAGATAAGTGCAACCGGCACAGAGCTGAGAGCGAGTAACTTCCTCGCTGCGGTCACTCCGCCAGGGCAGACACGGTTTAAATTTCTAATGCACTTTAAAACCGTAGTTGCTGATCTCGAGAGACCACCCTTGCTGCTGCTTTACACTTTTAGTGGCCGATCGTATAAAGGGTTTACAATCTGTATATGACAGTTTGATATTGGTCTGCTCGGAGATTAATGCATTTTAGCCGTTTTTAATGTGGCTCGGAATCCATAGCAAAACATTTTTTTCACTCTTTTGAGATACGAGATATGCGGGTAGCGAAGTGTTGTTTACAAGTGTTTTAACTTGTCACTACAGACTTTAAAGGAACGATAAAGAGTCAGAACAGACGATTGCCCTTTTAACGCAATGCGCATCGATATAGTCAATGGCCAAACCGACGGCACACGTTTCAGCGACCCCTTGTTATAGATGGACACTATATGATACAGGTAGTAGAGTAAGAAGGACATGCAAGCCGCATAAAAAACGACCCGTATTGCCATAAAAAATAAATCGTGATTTTAAAAGCAAATTTCTAAATTTAGACCTTGATATCTTGAAATATTTATCTGCACGCTGAGCTTCATAATGTTACATGGGTAACATAGACCTGTATGTTGACCTTGTAGAAGAATATTCAACAATGATAACCCTTTTACTGTGGTCTTCACGGTGACCTGCAGACGAATTCTCTACAAGAAGAGTTCCCTGATCATTTTATAATGAGGTAGTTGAGACCTTAACGTTGACCTGGTAGACGGAACCTCTACACTCTGAGCCCCTATTGCATATAATTAGTACACATGGTGTATTGTGATCCACACTCTGAATTGATGAATTGATTGAAAAAATGGATACTCTACAATCTTAGCCCCTGTGTGTATTACATACACCGGTTATTGTTGTCCACACGATGACTTTGTAGACGGATACTCTATAATGTTTGCCCTGTGTGTATTGTATACACCGGTTATTGTGGTCTTCGCGATGACCTTGTAGTCGGATACTCTACAATCTGAGCCCCTTTGTGCATTTTATACACCGGTTATTGTGGTCTTCGCGATGACCTTGTAGTCGGATACTCTACAAGCTGAGCCCCTTTGTGCATTGTATACACCGGTTATTGTGGTCTTCGCGATGACCTTGTAGTCGGATACTCTACAATCTGAGCCCCTTTGTGCATTTTATACACCGGTTATTGTGGTCTTCGCGATGACCTTGTAGTCGGATACTCTACAAGCTGAGCCCCTTTGTGCATTGTATACACCGGTTATTGTGATCTACACGATGACCCATTTGACGGATAATCTTCAATATGAGTTTATTTTCGTATCCCTTACACCGGTTAGTTTGGTCAACACGATGAGCTAGCAGACGGATACTCTACAATTTGAGCCCCTGCGTGTATTTGTACACTGGTTAGTGTGGTCTACACGTTGACATTGTTGACGGATACTCTACAATCTGACCCCCTGCGTGTATTGTATACACCGGTTGTTGTGATCCACACGGCGACTTCGTAGACTGTTCTCTACAATCTGTTTATTTTATACACCGTTTATTGTAATCTGCACGATGACTTTGAAGACGGATACTCTACAATTGGATGCCTGTGTGTATTTTATACACCGGCTATTGTTGTCCACACGATGACTTTGTAGACGGATACTCTATAATGTTTGCCCTGTGTGTATTTTATACACCAGTTATTATGATCTACACGTTGACCTTGTTGACGGATAATCTACAATTTGAGCCCCTGTGTTTATTTTATACACCGTTTATTGCGATCCACACGATGATTTTGTAGACGGACACTTTTCAATTCTAGCCCCTGTGTTTATTTTGTACACCTGTTATTGTGATCCACACGATGATTTTGTAGACGGACACTTTACAATTTGAGCCCGTGTGTGTATTTTGTACACCGGCTATTGTGATCTACACAATAACCCAGTAGACAGATACTCTACGATCTGAGTTTTCTTTTATATCCTTTACCCCGGTTAGTTTGGTCAACACAATGACCCAGTAGACGGATACTCTACAATCTGTGATAAATTGAGCTTATTTTGAAAACCTGTTTCATACAAGTTCCATATATATATACACACATACTTTTTATCTATATTTATGTTAAACACATACCAGGAAGTAAGTCAACAACTGATGAAATGTCGGTGAACTATGTTAATCATATTCCGTAACATTAACACATTAACGTGGTAAGGTAGGAAACTATACCTTTCCAGGTACGACCAATAAGTAGAACGCCGGAAAGTTGAAGATTGCAGCGCTATTTACTGCACCATCCGACCCGGTGACAATTATGATGGAAACATGATTTGTATTCCAAAGGCGCTACTCTCTACTGACTAGAGAAATCGATTACCATAGGTATAAAAGTAATATTGTATGCGACATGTGTGTTCTTCTTACTACTTTTACCGAGTGACAGGTACATATTATTTTCATGCGGTTTAATATAAAACTTTGTTCTTCTTTGATGTCTCATTTGGTTCAAAATGCAGTTGAAACATGCAAAGTAACGGAATAGTTATTGATGCTGGAATGAGTGTCATTTCTGCGGCTACATCAATTCTGCCAGACAGTGAATGTCAATAGAAAAGATAGTTTGAAATTGACATGACTGTTCCTTGTATTAATCAAACAGTTTGACGGAAAATAGCCGATCAGTTTCCGACTGGAAAACATTCACGTGGAATGGTTATTTGCTGTTTTTGGATTTAACAATAAGTTTGGTTAGTAGCATTATCTAAGTGCTTAACAAAGTAAATATAGATATAACAACATACCTGCAGTTCCAACCGTGAATTCTGGGAAGTATTTTCTACACGCAGAACGTCATAATATCATGCTAACTTTGTAAACAAAAGCATGTACAATCACTGGTGTCTCTTATATATGAAATGCATGTCAGAGGAACTGTGAAGACTCTACCCGTACAGTCAGAACTCCATTACTGATACTGCACATGAAGCGGGAGACATGGGCGGATATTCGTCGATCAGAGCTCCCTCTGGTGGTATATAGGTATATTATTACTAGTGTAACACTGATGAATATTTTTTCTTTTAAAAACCTGTTCTCACTAAGGTTCTATTAATATGCCCGCTTTACTGTCAGCAATTTCTGTATAATCCATGTAACATAATAGTATATTCGTGACAAGTCGGTAAACTGAATATGACTGAAGTAACATTAACAAAAGAAGGCGTTCTACACAGGATTGTTTCCCGACATTTAAGTCTGATATTAAACATGGGTTTGCTGTGTACGAACCAGGCACCAGCCCATACTCGACATTTTCTTGCGCTGGTTAAACGAGAAAGAGATAAGTACAGGTGTGTGATAGCACAACGCACCAACATTACCGTGCGCACATCTTGAATACATCGTGCGCAAACCACCCGCACAAAGTCCGCACAACAGTATCGATCTGGCCGTTGTGCGATAAAACGAACACGTATGTTTGATATGGTTGATTTGAGGCTCGAGTAAGAATATGGTACATCGTATATGTATCTAAGTCTTGACTGGTATTTTTTTCCACTTTTTCCAATTCTCCAATGCATACTACACAGTATTGCAATGACTGTAAGACGGTCAAAAATATGTGGTACTGCTACATGATAAATATTTGTATAACCATCTTATTCTGGCTGATATATGGTAATACTCTTTTATCACGTAAGATATAAGCTTAATATAAGCCTATAGGCTTGTGTCTTATCAATAATTGAACTCGTTTAATCAATTCATTATGACATGGACACGAATGCACAATACTCTATTTTTAGGGGAAATAGTCTCATTACATGTATGACACTGCAATTATTTCAAAATAATTTGTTGTTT
The DNA here is from genome assembly GCF_002113885.1 of Mizuhopecten yessoensis. Taxonomy (NCBI): domain Eukaryota; kingdom Metazoa; phylum Mollusca; class Bivalvia; order Pectinida; family Pectinidae; genus Mizuhopecten; species Mizuhopecten yessoensis. Next base: position 14,748 of record NW_018408008.1, read on the forward strand.
GTCTCTCAGCAACACACATCCATTATTTGCTATACCCCGCTGAAGTGGGGATGATTTTTAACATTCACCTCAATTTCCCCTTTTCAGCCCAACCCCTGTGTCCTCAGGGGGACACTTCCTCTATTCATGCACAATCAATTCATCATTGCTAAATGACTATCTACATTTTAAAGTGTGAAACCCTCACCCTACCTGGTAAGTCTGACCTCCCTCTCCACCTTGTAAAGTATGAACCATTCAACATACCTTGTAAGTCTGAACATCCCTCTCTACCTTGTAAAGTGTGAACCATTTACCTACCTGTTAAGTATGACCATCCCTCTCTATATTGCTACCTGTGGATCCCTCACCCTACCTGGTGAGTCTGCACATTCCTCTCTGCCTTGTAAAGTGTGATCCCCTCACCCTACCCGGTAAGTCTGAAACTCACCCTCTACCTTGGAAAGTGTGAACCCCTCGTCCTTCTTGATAAGTCTGAACATCCCTCTCTACCTTGTAAAGTGTGAACCCTTCTTCTACCTGGTAAGTCTGAAACTCACCCTCTCCCTTGGAAAGTGTGAACCCCTCACCCTTCTTGATAAGTCTGAACATCCCTCTCTACCCTGTAAAGTGTTAACCCTTCAACTATCTGGTAAGTCTGAACATCCCTCTCTACATTGCTACCTGTGGATCCCTCACCCTACCTGGTAAGTCTGAACATCCCTCTCTACCTTGTAAAATGTGAACCCCTCACCCTACCTGGTAAGTCTGAAACTCACCCTCTACCTTGGAAAATGTGAACCCCTTATCCTTCTTGATAAGTCTGAACATCCCTCTCTACATTTTTAAGTGTGAACCCATCAGCCTACCAAGTAAGATTGACCTCCCTCTCTACATTATATGTGAACCCCTCACCCTACCTCGTATGTCTGACCGCAGTCTCTACATTGTAAAGTGTGAACCCATCAACCTTCATGGCAAGTGTTACCTCCCTCTCTACATTGCAAAGTGTGTTCCCCACACCCTACCTGATATGTCTAAACATCCCTCTCTATATGCTGTACATATGTATACATAGATTTTCGTTTTATTTGCTTAGTTGTTTTTATCGCGACGTTTTCGGGATGATTTCACTGCCAACTCAACTATTTCAATTTCCAAGATTCATATCGAATGTATTAACAAATATAAATACTAAGTAAACAATACAATTTACTTATTGACAGATATTATAACGAGTTAAGAGGTCGTTTGCTATCGTTTACGCGTAATGATCAGATTAAAAATGACAACGTTATACAAAACATCGGAAATTTGTGTTTTAAATATAATTATTATCCAAATATAGCTCATTTAAGTGGACTTATAAAGTGTAAAAGAAATAACATAAGTCTAAGATGCAGCTTTATAAATGTTTTTTTTTAAATAATATATGTAGACATACGGGGTATCGATATTTTATACATATAACAAAGCATTGCTAAGCGGGGTAATGTAATGGTCCCCTCGTTGTCAACATTATTTGGACTCAAGTGTGGTTTAGGGTGAGAAATGTTTTCGGTGGTCGGGTAGGTGAATCCATACCTTTACACGTACGATCAGGAAACCAAACCACGGTCGCCTTCACTACGCCACCTGATCACCATAACCACCTTTGCAAACGTCTCTAATTAGGCCTTATTGAAGGAAAATATTCCCATTTTATTTATATAACATTACAACTATTTCGAAATATTGGCTATGTCACTAAGCAACATTTGTCCCTCACTGAGTTTCTGTTATGGTTACTCCACTAAAGTGGGATTGGTTTTAAACATTAACCTCAATTCCCTCTATTTGTCCACACACATGTGCTCTCAGGCGGACACATCTTCCATTTTTACACAATTGGTTTCAAAATTGCCTTATGATACTCTAAACCATAAACTCCCTCAATTAGTTGTATTTTATGCAGGGTAGTTAAGTCTGAATATTGGCATTGTAGATGGATAATCTCAATCAAAGTTATCTAGTGTATTTTAAACAGAGTAGAATATGCGTAACCATTTACTTTTTAGGTAGAAATTTTACAATATGAGTTCCCTGCTGTATTTGGTACATGTTGATATTGTGAGGTACAGTATCATATGTATTGATAGACAGGTAAACAAGGTTTGCGGGTTAACCTCGTAGGCGGATTCCCCTCAGCCGGATCTGCCTCTGGTAGTGCACAGCATGACATATCTGAAAAGTCGTTTTTGTTTTGACCTGTTTTCACATAGAATTATAAATGCACGCGTACTACGTTTAGCTATTTCTATAAAGCAAATACCAGGAAGTAAGACAACAATGGATTCATGAAAAGCCGGTGAATTATGATTATTTACGAACAACTAACATTAAAAAAAGACTTTTCTATACAAGCCTGGCAAACACGGGTTTACGGACCAGGATGACATTTTCAGTTGATACCGTGCTCTTGTTAACAAGCATAACACTTTTCTTTAAATGGGAACCAAGTGGGAAACTGATATTTATGTTACTTTGTAACAATAGCTTGTGAAGTATATACGGAAGAATCCATGGAACATTACGTTATTTTAGTGCAATATGTCGTTACAATGTCATATTCACTCCATTTTAAAGAAAAAACTACCACATCCTCCTTTAAGTAGTGTAATTTCAATTATTATTACATAATATAGTTTTGTAATTTTCCCGCCAAACAGTTACTTGTGATTTACTCACGTTTTGATTCCAAACAAACACTTTTCGTGTCCAAAAGTAAAATCGTATGTACTTATAATTAAAGGCAGTTATCTCAGTCTCTGATATGATAATACAACCTGCATATTATTTAGCAACGATATCACAATCACCTAAAACTAAATGAAATTAAATTATTATGAGAATGGTTTCTTAATACTTACAATGGTAGTTTTATGGAACAAAGACAACGAAACCCACAAACAACATTGATAGAACAATCCAGACACATGCGAATGCAAATTTGTGTGAAGTGTGCGAACGATGGTTTCGTGTAGACCTTCACAACATTAATAACAGGTCGTATAAGGAATTTAGAACGGTAATTTAGCGACTAATAAATATATTTTTATGTTCAAAATTTAATTAGTGCATGCGTATTGTATTGTATTGTATTGAATCATACCGATATTCTTTTCTGCAGATGTTATTAATCCATGTTTGTCATTATATTTCATTTTGAAATGATTGTACTGTTTCATTATAGTGGAATTATGTATTAATTATGGTGGATTACTTGCATTTGTAAATAACATTTCTTGAAAATAAAATGATATACAGTTATTGTATTTTGTGCTTGTGAATATAATGTGATATCAACCTGAAAAAAGTGTATTTATCAGGAATTATCGAATGTGTTTCAAATGAACAACCAGTTTTCCTCTTACCATTTCATTGCTCTTTTGTCAGAAATTGGAATTTTGAATTTCGATCGCCTTTTATCTGCCAATGATATGCGGTGTATGCTGTTAAGAAAAGTTACCACTAAGTTATTGCACTTATTTGTACCATTATAACTGAGTTAATAATCGAATCTAAAGCCGTAAACACTTGAGGTGATTTCACGAGAATGATATATGAATTAAGATACAGAAGAGTTAGATCCATGATACAAACATGTATGACTGGGATTGTTTAGAATACACAGTTATCTCATATTGGGTGAAGTGTATTCATTTGAACCGGTGTAATGGAAGAGTATAGTATAATGGAAAATGTACAGTATTAAACTATTTGGAAATTACTTAGAGTATTCAATCTGGAGTATGAAGGCATAAACCAGAGTACGAGAAAATGTTTTTGACCTCAACAAGGTAACTTTGAGTAGGTGTGGCCTACTAGACCTTTCTCATTTTTGGGTAGACCTAGCACGGACATGGAGACAGAGACCTAGACAAGCAAATAAAAGGGTAATTTCCAAAATAATTTGATATGGAGCGTAGCGTATAGGGTATGTCAGAGTGTGTAAACACACGTGACTACAGGTAAGCGAACAGGTAACATCATACGGAGACACAGATTATAAATTATGTAATCGGTAACCACAGTCGTTATAGTCTTTTTCGTGGCTCAATGCGACAGGTATGTAACCGTTGTAATTGATATTTCAATATCTCCGTTAAGGATCTTACCCGCCATGTCTGGGTTTTCTTTCCGACGCCGATTGAGTTAAAAGAAATTCTCCGAGCCAAAAAATCAGTTCAAAGAAGTTTGAATTTTACCAGAGCGACAGGGATCTCATATACATTTGTGGATTAAAATTACCATCAACAAACTTCCTAGGACACGATATTTCCATATTACGAAAGAAATGTTTAACGCTTACCCGGTATCTTTTTATAATAACGTTAAGCTGACGGTATTTGTTCCACACATTTTCGTCTCTTCGTTTCTTTGCATTTTTGTATAGTGGTGGTTGGACATAAGGTCGCTTATTAGCATCCCTTTGTGGCAAAGTAACGTTTGAATGTTCCTTCGTAACAGTAACATGATGGCGACGAAGCGACTTGTATCATTATATGAGCTACACTATTAGCCATACAAGTCTGTATTTTGGTGCCAACTGTGATTGGTTGTTTATTCTCCTATAAAATAACAACAGAAGAAAGTAGAAATTTATTCAGTTTTCTTCTATTTTCGACTTCGTGTTTAATTGACAGCTTTCATGGAATTTCTCCGTGAAACACAACCAACATATTTAAATATTGGGGAGGGAGGGAGGGAGGGGGGGATCATTTAATGCTATTCTTAGAAGACTATTTTAAGGATCAATTCAGGGTAGTGAATTTTCGGATTTCTATACTACTGCGATCAACTCTAGCATGCACCGAGTCTTTGTGTTCGGTACAAATCGTAATTAACAAAGAAATAATTCTGAAAAAAAAGCAACAGTAAGGTGAGATAAGCCAAGATAAATTTATCAGTTGTACATGTAATGAAAACCAGGGAATGTAACTGGAAGCAAGGAAAACTAAAAGATCGTTATCTAGTGTTTTGTCACAAGCAGAGGGACAGGAAACCTTAATAGAGATGAAATGACAAAAACATGTTTGAGATGTTCCGTGATTTTACTACTCTCAGTGTCCGTCTCTGACTCCGTGCTAGGTCTGCCTCAAAATAAGAAATGTCTAAAGAAGTGATATATGTGTATGAGGGCTGGCCATATTTACACTGATTTCCATAAGCTTACTATACTTTGACTATTGTGCTATTCGAATAAGTTGACTATACTTTTAATATTATGTATACGTTCTGGTAAGTGTAAGTTGAATATGCTTGTCAAACTAGTGTACACCTAGCGAGGCCGCGGGGTACGCTATTGATTGAGTCGGTGGCGAAAGGATATCATTGGTCAGTAGCAGTAAGTAGCAAATCGAGTATAATGCGATATAGATAGATTCGGAGTTCATATGTACATTACTCGCACAAGGACCAGGCAAGCTTCACTGTTAAGTATATGAATCTACTCGGGATTGACTGTTTCCATCTCAGGTATGCTGTAGAGTTTTTACTGTAAGACCCTGTGTGTTTGTTCACTTATTACTTTATACTTTACAGTATTACGGCTACTGATGAAGACTTTTGTAATATTCAATATTTAGTATTTTATGCGTGCGTATTGTATTGAATCATACCGATACTCTATTCTAAATATGTAACTAATATATGTTCGTCATAATATTTCATTTTTATAGCATTGTACTATTTCATTATCCTGAAATTATGGATAATTCATTGTGATCTGCTTGCATTTGTAACTGAAAATTTCTTTAAAATTAAATAAAACACAATGAACCCTGAGAAGCGAGTTGTTCCTCAATCCACCTAGCTACATGTAGAACATTGAACTGAAACCTAAAGAAAACTTAAATGACATGCTGTATACAGACGGGATATAAATTCCCTGATTGTGACTTTGATTGTATGGACAGAAAAGATATAGAAGAGTGACGCTGATTAAAATTGGGCTTCCGACGATCACTTTCAACCCCCCCCCCCCCCCCCCAAATAGTCGAGATAGCTGTTTGAGGTAGACAACTTCCTGTGAAAATACATACGTTTTACGTTTCTCTTTAATTCCAGTCTATCCACCCCCTTATTTCATATGCGCTACTAACATCAATAATGAGAGGAATCTAATTGTATTATACCTTGGGCTCTGCAATACCTAAACCAGCATGTAACTATACTACAGTCGCAATATCAAGTGACACATTTCCACCGATATTTCAATTTTTAAAGCAAACCTTTATTACTTTACCACAACAGTATGTTTACAACACGTATGAAACACATTATTCCAACTTATGATCACGCGTGTTTGCTTTGGTGGAAGCCCACATATGGTCACTGGGTCTGTCAACTTCAACTGGTAAGCTTTTTTCCCTGACTTTTTCAGACTTAACTGATATTCCAATTCGTGTTCCGGACGTTGACAGTGATGTTGCAAAATTATCAACCAACTATCTCTTGTCATTCTGTAATTTTAATCATTAAGTTTGAAAGCGCATATCCGTTATTCTCTCTTATATGTGACACTCGTAAGCGTGTTAGTTGTTTTTATTTCAGGTTTCAAGAATGCTTTAATTGAATGAGCAATTAGATGTTTATGCTAGACGTTATTGAGGTGATAACCGTATAAAATATGATTACACAGAATTATCACAATAAACTCTATCCAAACAAGGATCGTTACAATCTATGGCATGGTAAACACAATATTTGGAATATGCTGACGACATCAAAAATATCGTTTATAATCTATATTAGATTAAACAACACTTACGAACGGAGATATTTCGTTATACAAATTTATCAATCCCTGTTATAACTGATGACGGAAGAACGCGATGGATCTTAGAGAAGAAACTTGACCGTACGGAGAAAAGCTACGGGGTTGGGTAGGAAACCCAGGGGAGTGAAAAATATTCTATTTTTAAAGGCGACACTGACTATTTACTAGAGATATCGACCGCAAGTCTCTTGTTGTAAATAAACAAATACTCAAATTTCAAATGTTCTATTCAATAGGACGCTATCTATTTTAATGGAAGATGTTTCCCTTTTTTCACAAATTGTATATGATATACAAGCGGACAATTTGATACAACACTCAGTTCAGACCTTAAATGGGAGGCTCCTATACAAAATGTAATGAGCAAACATAACATTCCGATTCCTCAGTAAAAACTTCACATTAAGTTTTGTTTTGGAAGTAACATTGAATTGGCAGGGATGAGAGGAGCACAATCTATGTGAAGCTGAGCAAATATTGTATGATCATGTGGTTTATACTTATAACTGACGATTGTTCGATCGTAGGGAAAATGCTCGCCTGAACATGTTTTACAAATCTGTTGTGGTAGCGAAACCGTTTAAGCGAGGAATGTGAACCATCTAGAAATCTACAGAAATTTAGTCTTACACCGTTCACATGCCAATGTGTTTAGCTTGCCACTCTATTGTTTAAGTAGGTAGCAAGATATACAAGCCGCATTTGAAATAGCTCAAATAACCATAAACAACTTAAACTATTACATAGAGGAAATTGCGACATAATTTGAATTTGACGTCACGCAATGATTGGACCCCGATTGCTCCAACAGTTAGACCAACAAAGACGATATGTATTCCCTTGTACTGGTTCTAGCTCTATAACAATATGTTCGGTTGGTAGGTTTTTCTAAGGACTGAACAATGGAAATGCAAATATACAAACATGCTTCCAGTTCTGCCATTGATCCCCTGGAGTAATTCTTTAAACGCAGAACGTCATAATAACATTATACACATGTAGCAAAAAAGAAAAAGCCTACATGTCAACCTTGTAGACGAAACAAAGTTCACTAGTGCTTTTCATACAGTTGAAGTATGAGTCACATAGGGACCGTGTAGGCACATTCCGCACAGTCACCATTTCATTACTGATACTGCACATGTAGCCGGAGACATGGGCGGATTACCATCAGTCAGAGCTCCCTCTGGTGGTGCATAGCATGAACCAACTTATGCTACACTGATGACTCATTTGTTCTTTTGAAAACCTGTGTTCACACAGGTTCTATTAATACACCTTCACTACCTTAGATATCACGGTTTAACCCATACCGACATGTAATGTAATATTTAAATCGTGACAGGTCAGTAGCCCATGATAATTACTAAGATCGACGTAACATTAACCATTTTTTCGTTTTTTTTTCTATAACGAAATACTTAGCGATATTGAAATCTTATTTTAAACACAGATTTACTATTTACTTATTAGACACCATACATACTCGACATTGCCTTTTGCTGATGACCTAGAAAAGGATAAGTATAAAAAAGGAAAGAAACGAAGTTAACCTAAACTATATCAGACCTTTACAGTTTTAAAATATTGATGAATCGATTCTTAAATAAAATGTCAAACTATTTCCTTTACGAAACCGCTCTCTTATCGATAACCAATCATGTGTTAACGATGGCATTTCAAATTAACAAACAAAGACGTCGACATAACCCGAGAAGATGTTGACATGTCAAAGGATATGCCGAAATAATGTTTAAATTGAGTAGCTATATAACTACATTTTCGGAGATAATATTGCCAGGATAATTAGCACATTCCGAAAAATGATCTTGTAGTGTACTGATGGCTTATAATCAGGTTTAAGAACGAATTAGCCTTAACTTAGATGTTGTATATCAGTATACCAATTCAAATCGCATAATGATTTCTTGTGGAATGATTTGTTAACTGCTCATTTCGCCTTGCCTTAATAAGTTGCGAGTCGATGTCACATTTCAGCATTAACACAATAAAAAGCTGTTTTACCTATTGACTTGATAATTATATCGGCAAAATTATCTCGTTTTTGCGACGTATTCAAAAAATATTTTGATATCTTTTAAAAAATATGTCGACATAAGTAACTCGAAAGTCGAAAGTTTTGGAGTACCAAAAGTAGTTGATTTTGAGTAGATATGGAGTACGATGGGGTGATATACAATGTACATTTGGGCAGGTTATGTGTATAGTAATCTCTGCCGACTTTAAAGTGCCATTTCACTGAAATGTTATGCCAAAGGCACCGGCACAGCTTTCCGCACGGTCAGATTATAGTGACAACGGATGAACCACTTGCTGACATTACCCCAGATGCTGAGCCTTAAGCAGGGAATCACAACTACCATTTTTAAGGACTTTGGTATGTCCCGGCCAGCCCCGACTGGGCACTTCTTGATTTAAAAGACGAAAATAATTCGTGATTATTATGTTGTACAATATATCTGATTGTTTGAAAGTCATTTTATTATATCCTGAAAACACAATTACATAAGAAAAGATACACAAGCTATTTAACATGGCGCATATTTACCTCGGCAATTTGTTTTGTTATGGCGGGATAACGAAGGACCTGAGCCGATGGAGTGGTCAATTTCAGTAAGTTTCATAATTTATATAAATGTTCATTATTCTCTCTCTGGTCGTTATGACATTACACTAACTGTGTCAGTATTGAGAATCGACTTACATTCTTACAATAAATACATTATTTTGCAGCCAATCTTTACCTCATTTATATAAATATTTGTAAGTATGTATTTAAAATGACGTTCATCAACATTTGATCCTTCAGTGTAAGATATCTAGATCCGTGTCTGCCCTTTACAAATATAAACTTTTCAGAGCAAAACTATTTGTATTAAATATGCTGCATTGTAATATTGAAATATCATGTGTTTTATCACAGCCAGCCTTTAATGAAATCTAGCACGTGGCCATATTTTTGGCGTATTTGGGTCAAAATAAGAGTGTTGAATGTGGCGTGTCTGTGTATAACTAAAACATTGTGGGAAACTGATATGTTTGTTTGTTTGTAATACATATATGTAAGGCACCTACCGCAAAATTCGGGGATTGTTGTTGCGTTACAGATAGCATCATTGGAAAGGAACGCACGATGATATGTTTTTGCTTTCTCAAGTTAACAGATTAATTGTAGAATGTGGCTTGTCTTTTATAAAGGACTCGTAAGAATGCATGACTGATTACAACATCTACAGCAAGGATAATTTATAGAAGCATACTTTTTATGTTATACGGGTAACATAGACAAATATGTTGTCCTTGTAGACGAACTTTGAACAATCAGAGTCACCTTGTGGATCTTATACATAATTGTGTTATTGTGGTCTACACGATACTCAACAATCATAGCTCCTGATACATTTTATACAACAGTATTTAAGCCCTTAATGTTGACACGGTAGACGGATACTCTATAATCAGAGTTGCCTGGTGTATTTTTAACATATACATTTAAGACCTAGTTGGTGACCTTGCATACGGAACCTATACGCTCTGACCCCATTTGCGTATCTTATACACAGGTTTTTGTAGTTTACACGATGATTTTAGACGGATATTCAACAATCAGAGATGCCTGGTGATATTTTAAAGATGTGGTATTTGCCTAAATATTGACCATGTAAACGGATACTCTTAATTTGAATTCCCCAGTGAATTTAATACAGAGGTAGTTAATGTCCTAGTGTTAACCTTGCTGACGGATACTTTACAATCTGAGTTGCCTAGTGTATTTTATACAAAGGTTGTATATTCATAAATAATGACCTTGTAGACGAATACTTAACAATTATAGTTGACTGGTGCATTTTATACAGATGTGGCGTATGCCTAAATATTGACCTTATAGACACGAGGGACGCGGATACTATATGGGAGTAGAACAAGATTATGAGGTGACAGATGGTACAAGGAATGAGAGTAGCATACAGATGAACATTTAACTTTAGGTACGGCGAGAAGGCCAGTTATACGAGAGAGTGATCTATAGAACATTAGGCTATAACTTACAGAACACTTTTTACATGTTGTATATAGATGTGTATTAAATTGCCTTATTATGTTTTTTTATCAAATAATGAGTACAGGTTTTGAAAAAGAGCGTGCATTAAGATGTGTATTATAACCACCATCCCTGACCCTTCCTCTAATCCCTTTACCTGTCAAGCTATTTTTACTTTATTCTGCTGAAATGCATATTACGGTTTAAGTGCATGTTCAGAGCCACTCTTCCCCCTTTTTTGCCATCTGTTGCACATAATTATTTGGACTAGAATTATGCTTTATTAATAATGCAAGGAAACTTACTTGAAAAAACAAGCTCCCAAGCGATATGCACTTTTGTACATTATGTACAAATGTATACAGGATAATTTTGCGGTGTTGCTTTATCGCATCTTTCTCGGGAGGATTCCAACACGAACTTAACTAGTGTTCGAACGTATTGGCAAATATAAATACTAAGTAAACCACACAACTTGCGGTATTGACACATATTATAACGAATTAAGAGGTTTTATCCAATTGGAATCGCGTTACATTCAAGTAATAATCGGACTAGAATAAATAAAAAAACAAACGTCGGAAAAATAGAACCTAGATCACAATATAGTTTATTAATATTATCAGTTTTCCCTCGTTGTTAACATAACAGTGTACTAAGTGTGGTTTATGCTGAAAAGATTGTCTTACATACCCACGTGGTCGGGCAGGTGAACCCATACCTATTCACGTCCGATTGGGGAATCGAACCCCGGGCGCCTTTATGAAAGGCGGGTGCGTTATTCAGTCCGCCACCCAACCACCATAACCACCCTCTCAAAAGTCCTTAATTATAATTTATTGAAGGGGAAATGTCCTCATGAAATATATAATACTGCAACTATTTCAAATACTGTCTTCATCAACACCCGTCCCTCATTCTTGCTTCCCCGCTGAAGTGGGATGGATCTTACCTCAATATTTACCTGAATTTTCCTATTTAGCCCTACCCTCTGCTCTCAGGGGACACATCCTCCATTTTTACAAAACTGATTTCACATTGCCTAAGGATGCTCTTAACCATATTTGGACAAAACCCTTTAGTTTGTTGTATTTGATACAGTGGTAATTACGACCTAAACATTGACCTTGTAGACGGATACTCCTCAATCTTGGTTCCCGGGTGTATTTTATACAGTGCCACTTGAGACCTAAATGTTGACATGGTAGGTAGATACTCTACTATTAGAGCGTGTATAGGAGGTTCCCATCAGCTGTATCTTCCTCTGGTAATGCATAACATGATATAACTGATAGCTCGTTTTGTTTTGAAATCGGTTTTCACATAGATTATATAAATACACACGTACTACGTTTAGCTATTTCTATTAAGCAATACCAGGCAGACAGTTATCAATGCATTCATGAAATGTCGGTAAATCATGATGATTATATACGACCAACTGACATTAACAAAATAAAGCTTTTCTGTACAAGCCTGGAATTCAACACGGGTTTGGTGTTTAAGGACGAGGATATATTATCAGTTGTTACCGTGCTCTGATAAACAATTACATTTTTTTTCAATGGAAACCAAGTAAGAAACTAATATTTCTGTTACGTTGTAACATTAACTTGTTAGACACATAACAACGAATCCATGCAGCATTACGCTATGTTCATGCAATATGTCTTGTTTATGACACAATTACTATTTTAAAAGAAAACTGCCATACCCTCTTTTAAATGAGTAATTTCTAATCCCATTTGATGTGATAAAGTTCTGTAATGTTCCCGCCAAATAGTTACTTGGATTGATGGACACCTGTAAAGTTAACATGACACTAATACAAACTTTAGTCATTACAGCTATTGTGATTTACTTACGTTTTGATTCCAAACAATATCTAATCGCGTCCCATAGTAAGATTGTATGTAATTATGATTAAAGGCAGTGGTCTCAGTATCTGATATGATAATACAACCCTACATGAATTTAAACAAAGATAAAACAATCACTTAAAACCTTTATTAAGTGTATTAAAACATTACAACTTAAATATCTCAGATCAATTTGCATTTTCTCTCGATACAGCTGATGCTTTCGTTTATGAGAATGGTTTCTTTATTATTACAATGGTCATTTCAGGGGAAAAGACAACGAAACCAAACCCAGACAAAATATTGATAGAACAATCCAGCCACATGGAAATGCAAATTTGTATGAAATATGCGAACGATGGTTGACCACTGTTAGCCTTGGATTATAACTGACGCGTGGCCATATTTTTTCGGCGTATTGAGGCCGGGGTTAGATTGCGAAATGTGGCGTGTCTGTGTATAATTTATACCTCCTTCGTTTGCTTATTTGTAATACATATATGTAAGATACATACCGAAGAATTCGGGGATTTTGATTTCATTACGGATATCATTACTGATAAGAAACATCTAGATCCGTGTCTGCCCTTTACACATAGAATATGTATAGAACTTAACATTTTAGATACAAGCAGGTGTATTGTTGCAGTCAACGTTTCATGAAATCTAACGCTTGCCCATATTTTTCGGCGTACTGAAGACGGAAAATATTGTGGAATGTGGCGTGTCTGTGCATAATTTATACCTTCTTGGAAACTGATAATTTTATATATTTGCAATACATATATGTAAGGTACCTACCGCATAATTCGAGGATTGTGGTTGTGTTACTGATGACATCACTAGAAAGGAAAGCACGGTGATATATTATTTTGTTTTGATTTCTCAAATCAGAATCCACGATTTTTTTACAATATACGTAACCGTATATGTGATCTAAGTTATAGAACTCTTAATCATTGAAGATATAGGACAAACAGGGAGATTCGTGACAATATTGACTAGTTTATCATCCTTGATTTTAAACCAAAATTCAAAAACTAGGTTGAAAGTAAATATTTAGAAATGACACAAAGGAAACGCTCATTACATTATCCCTGAAAGTCAAACAATTTACCTAAGCATAATCAGAGCATGACTATAGTTTGTCTTCAAGAGACAATTAAATGCAACTATGTAATAGATGTAATCCTACCTTCTTAGATGGTGATGAAAATCCCGTCGCCTTTGTTAAACCTAAGATCGCTGCGGCTAAATGTAAAAGATACAAGTTCTTTTAGTATGGATATCTTGCTGAATACGAGGTAACACAAATTGACTTTGACGTGATCATTAAAAACAATTGAAGTAAAATATGACACAGATGCAGTTAGATTTTATATAGAGAATATATGCGGTGTGGATTTTGTTTCTCAATAACCCCAAATACCACGGAAGATATGGCAGTTACATTATTAAAACAGTGATGCCTAACGTAGGTAGGTTAGTATAGCATCTGCCTAATTGACTAGATTTCTTGAAATAACCGGATGTTAATTGCATATTACAATGACGGTTTAATGATCAAATTAAGTAAAAAAATGCTGTGACTTTATAAGAACAGGCAAAACAGACATTAATGCTGACGTTTTCAAGAAGACACATATTATAAAAAGGCCAATACTGAACAATATAGTGGTTGTAAAAGTGGAAAACTTAGATGAGGAATCTGTGCATATTTGTAACTATTAAAAGCAATGATGACAACATTTCAAAAGGGATATTTGATTTATTGTTCAAAATGCTCAACTTTGCAATTGGTGCTATATGAATTAATAGGGAAACGCACAATTGAACGAATTTCAGTCCACAAATAATCGAAACAACCATACAGGTTTTTGATTTAGCTCACCTTGTATTTTGGATCTAACAGAGGGACAGATGCGTAAGACTCCTAAATCTATGAATTCCCAAGCAGTACTCTAATGGAGAAAGAAGAAACTAAACCATTGAACAGCAGGTAAAATTGACAGTTTTAATGTTACACTCACACCGCTATAAATGTGAATTCATATTTAACGTTTTAATAACATTTTGTGTTAAGAGAAAATAATAAAACACACTTAAAGCAGAAATAAGCTTTTCGGTAGTTTGTGGCGTTTTCTCGCGAGAGTGAAGGGCACTGAGCTATGTCTTTGCTAGGAGGAAATGATTAAATCAGAATACAATTAGTCACATTAGTATCAGGAAATTAGTCTCTGTGAATCTGGAACCCATGTGACAGAGGGAACGTAATACAAAAGAAGATGTAAGTATTGTTAACGCATTATAAACTGGTGACATAGTTATACATGTTTATCGTGTAGATAACATATATAAAGTACCGTGGTATGATCCAGTGCAGGAACGATGGAAAACATAGTAGATGACTTATGTACAGTTGTGGGATCGCACAACGTTACATGAAGTATTTTGTGCGCACGATGTGTGCATGGTGTGTAAACGATGTGTGAACGAGTGCGAACGATAAAAAGTGGACGATCATTGCTTACGCACATTTGTGCGGAAATTCGACAAATGTTGTGCGATAACACTCGTGGTTGGTGTAAAATGAGGAATGACTGAACAATATATACGGTTTCGTGTTCAAACATATAAACTTGATTTTTTAGTTTGTTTCTATATTCTTTCTACATCTATAAGACTATCTTTCTTTCTATATTTTCTTAAATTTAGAAATGGTGTTTTCGGTGTTTTTTAAACAACGTTCATCAACAAATGAAAAATTACAACACAGTCTCGGCAACACAGGTAAACATAGTCAGTCTGTACCTGGACCGTAGTTTTACACTGCCGGGGCACTTACGTAACTCGCCCAGGTGTGAAAACTAGGTGAAAGAGAGTTATAGACCAAAATAATGCAAATAGCAAATACTAAACGTCCAGTTGTGTTTTCATAACGGTCACACGGTATCACATAGCAAACAAGGATCTTTATAAGCTATGGCGAGGGAAACAATATTTGGAATATGCTGATGACAACAATGATATCGTATATAATCTATATTAAACAACACGTACGAACGGAGATATTTCGTTACATATATTTATCAATATATGTTAAAACTGATGACGGAAGAACAAAATGGATCTTAGAGAAGAAACTTGATTGTACGGAGAAAAGCTACTGGGTTGGGTAGGAAGCCTAGGGAAGTAAAATATGTTCTATTTTTTAAAGGCGACACTGACTATTTACTAGAGATCTGGACCGCAATTAGCTTGTTGGAAATAAACAAATATAAAAATTTCAAATTTTCTACTCAATAGTTTTGGAAGTAACATTGAATTGGCAGGGATGAGAGGAGCGCAATCAATTTTTAGCTTAACAAATATAGTATGATCATATGGTTTATACTTAGAACTGACGATTGTGTGTTCGATGGTAGGTAAAATGCTCGCCTGAACATGTTTTACAAACCTGTAATAGTAGCGAAACCGTTAAAGTGATATTCAAACCTACACCGTTCACATGCCGATGTGTTTAGCTTGTCACTCTATTGTTTAAGTAGCTAGCAAGATATACAAGCCGCATGTAAAATAGTTCATATAACCATAAAACACTTAATGTATTACATTTATAGTTAAGAATTGGTGTATTGTTTAACAATTCCCGTTCAAACATATTCCATGATTCTTTCAAGTGCGTTTGGAGAACATGCTTAATGGGAGAACGTTGTATACTATCATAAATGTTAAAATATATGACAGAAATAATGTACACGGCTTGGTTGTTATTCAAACTTATATTTTTTACCTCAGTGTGACAAGATAAATAGTGTGTCATATTGACGGCTCAAGTCTATAACGAGTGTGAGTATTCGGGAAAATGCGTCATGATTTAAATTTGACGTCACGCAATGATTGGACCCCGATTGCTCCAACAGTTGGGCAAAACAATACCGACCTGTTTCCGATTGGAAAATATGCACGTGTACTGGTTCTAGCTCTTATAACAATATGTTCGGATGGTAGCTTTTTCTAAGGACTGAACAATGGAAATGCAAATACACACACATACCTCCAGTTCTGCCGTTGATTCTTTAAACGCAGAACGTCATAATAACATGATACACCTGTAGCTAAACAAGTCTACATGCCAACCTTGTAGACGAAACAAAGTTCACTAGTGCTTTTCATACAGATGAAGTATTAGTAACACGAGGACAGTGTAGATACAATCCGTACAGTCAGTATTACATGCCTGATACTACACATGTAGCTGGAGACATGGGCGGATTACCATCAGTCAGAGCTCCCTCTGGTGGTGCATAGCATGAAATAACTTATGTTTCAGCGATGAATCGTCTGTTCTTTTGAAAACCTGTTTTCACACAGGTTCTATTAATACACCTGCACTACCTTCAGCGATCACAGTTAAACCCTTACCGACATGTAATACAATATTCCAATCGTGACACGTCAGTAGCCCATGATAATTACTAAGATCGACGTAACATTCACAAAATGAAGTTTCTTTTATATAATGAAATACTTAGCGATATTGGAATTTTATATCAAACACGGGTTTACTGTTTACTTATCAGACACCGGGACCTACTCGACATTGTCTTTTGCCGATGACCCAGAAAAGTATAAGTAGAAAAAAGGAAAGAAACGAAGCTAACCTAAACTACACAAGACTTTTACAGTCTTAAAATAGTGGTAAATCGATTCTTAAATTAAAAAACAAGTTAAACTATTTTCTTTAAGAAAACCACTCTCTTACCGATAATCAATCGTGTGTTAACGATGGTATTTCAAATTAACAAACATTGTTTTTAAAGATGTCGACATGACCGGAGAAGATGTCGACATAGTCAAAGGATATGTGGCAATAACGTTTTAATGATGTCGCTATATATCTAAATAGATGATATTGCCGTGATATTTATCACATTCCGAAACATTATCTTGTGGTGTACTGATAGCATATAATCAGGTTTAAGAACGAATTAGCCTTAATTTAGGTGTTGTATATCAGTATATCAATTCTAGTCACGTGCTAATTTTTTTGTGGAATGATTTGTTAACTGCCCATTTGACTTACATAAATAAGTAGCAAGTCGATGCCACATTTCAGCATAAACACAATAAAAAGCCGTATTACCTATTTACTTGATAAATATAACGCATTCACGATCTCTGAAAAAGTAAAAAGATATCGACTTAATTTTAACTTTTTTGTGACGTATTAAAAAAATATTTTTACATCTTTTAAAAGTTATATCGACATAGGTAACTCGAAAATCGAAAGTTTTGGAGTACCAGAAGTAGGTGACTTTGAGTAGATATGGAGTACGAGGGGGTGATATACAATGTTTATGAGGGCAGGTTACGTGTATAGTAATCCCTGCCGACTTTATAGTTTTTTTTTTTTTACTGAAATGCCATGCCGAAGGCTCCGGCACAGCATTGCGCACGGTCAGAATATAGCGACAACAGATGAACCGGTTGCTGACATTACCCCAGATGCTGAGCCTTAAGCAGGGAATCCCAACTACACTTTTTAAGGATTTTGATATGTCCCGGCAAGCCCCGAATGTACACTTCTTGATTTAAAAGACGAAAATAATAAGTGATTAATATGTTTTACAATATATTTGATCGTTTGAGAGTAATTGTATGTTATTCTGGAAACACACTTACATAAGAAAGGATATACAAGCTATTTAACATGGCGCGTGTCTTTGTGCACATTTACCTTGGTAATTTGTTCTGTTATGACGGGGTAAAGAAGGACCTGAGGTGATAGATTAGCCAATTTCAGTAAGTTTCATCATTTATATATATATGCATTATTCTCTTATGGCATTACACTAGCTATGTCAGTATTGAGAATCGACTTACATTCTTGCAAAAAATACATTATTTTGCAGCCAATCTTTACTTCGTTTACATAAAATAGTTGTAGTCTGTATTTTCAATGACGTGCATCAACATATGATCGTTCAGTGTTAGATTAATAGAAGCTTCCCCTCCCTTGAGGGTGTGACAGAGAAACACCCTTAAGGATGATTATTGTTCTCCCATCGTATTATTTCAGTCACAACTCCACCGACAGTAGTGTAAACAAATACACATGTGGGGTATGAATATCGTCATTCACTTTTGATGACAGTGCTGTAGATATTGTAATCAGTCAGACGTTGTAATCAGTCAGACAGTGGTCTATACATGCTGAAATTGTTGATGTTATACGGGTAACATAAACATACAGGTTGAACAATCAGAGTCACCTTGTGGAGGTTATACGTAATTGTGTTATTGTGGTCGACACGATACTCAACAATTATAGCTCCCTGATGTATTTCATACAAAGGTATTTGCGCCTTTAATGTTGACACGGTAGACGGATACTCTATGATTAGAGTTGTCTGGTGTATTTTAAACATAGACATTCAAGACCTACTTGGTGACCTTGTATACGGAACCTATACGCTCTGCCCCCATTTGCATAGCTTATAAACAGGTTTTTGTAGTTTACACGATGATTTTTAGACGGATATTTAACAATCAGAGTTGCCTGGTGAAAGGCGAGTGAGTTATTCAGTGCGCCAACCAACCACCATAGCCACCATCTCAAATGTCCTTAACCATAATTTATTGAAGGGGAACTGTCCTCATGCAATATATAGCACTGCAACTATTTCAAATATTGTCTTTGTCTCGCATCAACATAATATAAAATTATGTCCCTCATTCTTGCTTCCCCGCTGAAGTGGGATGGATCTTACCTCAATATTAACCTGAATTTCCCTATTTAGCCCCTACCTTCTGCTCTTAGGGGACGCATGCCTTATTTTTACAAAACTGATTACACATTGCCTAAGGATGCTCTGAACCATATTTGGACAAAACCCTTTAGTTTGTTGTATTTGATACAGTGGTAATTAAGACCTAAATAATGACCTTGTAGACGGATAACCCCCAGATACTCTACTATTAGAGCTTTCGTTTTTCCATACAGATGTAGAAACATGTCAACACGATGACCTTGTTAGGTATAGAGTTTGGTTGACAGGTAAACGAGGTTTGCGGGTAAACCTCGTAGGAGGATCCCGTCAGCCGTATCTTCCTCTGGTAGTGCATAACATGATATAATTGATAGCTCGTTTTTGTTTTGAAACCTGTTTTGCACATAGATGCTATAAATACACACGTAGTACGTTTAGCTATTTCTATAAAGCACATACCAGGAAGTAAGACAAAGATACACCCCTGAAATGTTGGTGAATCATGATAAATATATACGACCAACTAACATTAGCAAAATAAAGCTTTTCTATATAAGCCTGGCATTTGACACAGGGTTGGTGTTTAAGGACTAGGAGACATTCGCAGTTGATACCGTGCTCTGATAAACAATTCTATTTTTTTAAAGGAAACCAAGTACGAATTTAACATATTTTTTACGTTGTAACAGTTTAAAGCACATAACAACAAATCCATGTAGCATTACCATATGTCCATGCAATATGTCTTTCCATGTCACAATTTTCTATTTTAAAAGAAAACTTCCATATCCTCTTTTAGTAATAATAAATATATAGTATTAGTTAATAAACTAATATACGAATGTTCACGCAATCTATTATAAGCTGATAACAATAGTATGATCATATGATTTAGCTCTTATTAAAGTATGACAATATGTTAGGTTGGTAGCTTTATCTAACGGATGTGACAATGTAAATTGGTAATTTACACACATACCTCCAGTTATCCCTTTGATCTCATGGAA
>NW_018408008.1:39874-55317 GCF_002113885.1 Mizuhopecten yessoensis
TTGATACAGTGGTAATTAAGACCTAAATAATGACCTTGTAGACGGATAACCCCCAGATACTCTACTATTAGAGCTTTCGTTTTTCCATACAGATGTAGAAACATGTCAACACGATGACCTTGTTAGGTATAGAGTTTGGTTGACAGGTAAACGAGGTTTGCGGGTAAACCTCGTAGGAGGATCCCGTCAGCCGTATATTCCTCTGGTAGTGCATAACATGATATAATTGATAGCTCGTTTTTGTTTTGAAACCTGTTTTGCACATATATGCTATAAATACACACGTAGTACGTTTAGCTATTTCTATAAAGCACATACCAGGAAGTAAGACAAAGATACACCCCTGAAATGTTGGTGAATCATGATAAATATATACGACCAACTAACATTAGCAAAATAAAGCTTTTCTATATAAGCCTGGCATTTGACACAGGGTTGGTGTTTAAGGACTAGGATACATTCGCAGTTGATACCGTGCTCTGATAAACAATTCTATTTTTTTAAAGGAAACCAAGTACGAATTTAACATATGTTTTACGTTGTAACAGTTTAAAGCACATAACAACAAATCCATGTAGCATTACCCTATGTTCATGCAATATGTCTTTCCATGTCACAATTTTCTATTTTAAAAGAAAACTTCCATATCCTCTTTTAGTAATAATAAATATATAGTATTAGTTAATAAACTAATATACGAATGTTCACGCAATCTATTATAAGCTGAAAAAAATAGTATGATCATATGATTTAGCTCTTATTAAAGTATGACAATATGTTAGGTTGGTAGCTTTATCTAACGGATGTGACAATGTAAATTGGTAATTTACACACATACCTCCAGTTATCCCTTTGATCTCATGGAAGAATTCTCAAAACGCAGGAATGTCACATTGTCATGATACACATGTAGCAAAAAGTCTTTATGGTTACCTTGTAGACGAACTTTCTACAAACAGCGTTAACTAATGTCTTTCATATAGATGAAATATAAGTCACATGGGGACCGTATCAACACAATCCGTACAGCCAGAATGTCCCTATGGCCACTGCACATGTAGCCGGAGACGTTTGGTGGATTATTATCAGTCAAAGTTCCCCCTGGTACATAGCACTCAATGAATCGCTCTTCTTTTGAAAACCTGTTTTCACAAAGGATCTATAAATCCACCAGCACTACTTCAATCGACCTTGGTAATACCCATACCATCATGTAATGTAATATTTCAAGCGTGACTTGTCAGATAACTAGGATAAATATATGGACCGACGTAACAATAACAAATTGATGTTTTTTATATAAAGACATGTTTAGCGATATATTTGTTTGTTTATATTAAACACGAGTTTGTTGTTGCCTGGCCGGTCAACAGGACATTCACGACATTTTCCTGTGCTGAGATAGGACAGGGATACGTAGAAAAAAGGCACGAAACAATCTTAACATGCCTGAATTGTTTACGATTTGGATTGACTTTAAATATTATTTAATCGATTATTAAACTGAAATAAAAAAAGTCAAACTGTTTCCTTTAAGAAACCGCTGTCAAGTTTTCTATATTCGTATACGGTAGTCTTTTGTCAGCACTAGTATATCAAATTTCGAACGCCTCTTATATGTCAATGATATGTAATGTATGCCGTAGAGAACAATTATTCGATTGCCATAGAACAGAAGACATCGATTTTATTATGATATTCCTTAAATCTAGATATTGACTTATACTTATAAACACTCAGAACTTCATAATGCGATTTTGCACATTTCAAAATATATGTTTACATTGTAGACGAATTCTCAACAATCAGAGCCCCCTGGTGTATCTTATACATACAGTAATTATGTTATTGTGGTCTATATTAGCGGACTACTCTTCAACCAGAGGGCCCTTGTGTATCTAAAACATAAGTATAGTATTGTGGTCTACATTAGACGGGTTATTCTTCAATCAGATCCCCCTGTTGTATCTTATACATACAGTAATTATGTTATTGTGGTCTACATTAGACGGGCTACTCTTCAATCAGAGCCCCTTGTGTATCTAAAACATAAGTTTATTATTGTGGTCTGCACCATGACCCTGAAGACGGATACTCTTCTGTCTGAGCCCCTGTGTGTATTGTATACACATGCTAGTGTGGTCTACACGATGCCCTTGTCGACAGACACTCCAAAAACATAGCTCCCCAATGATTCTACAAATATAAAGCTAAGGCATTTCTGTTGACCTGGTAGACGGATCCAAGTAAACGGAAACTCTACACTCAGAGTTGCCTGGTGTATTACATACAGATGTAGTTTAAGCCTAAATGATGAACCTGAAATGTATCTGAGCCCCTTCGTGTATCGTATACACCGGTATTGTGGTCTCCATGATGGCCTTGTAGACGGATACCTTACAATATAAGATACATTGTTTTTGTTTTTAAAACGGGTTTTCATACAGGTTCTATATTTCTGTTTAACACATACCATAAAGTGTTCTATACAGGAGCCATTCAAGTCTAAAATTAAACACGTAATTTCACTTTTGGTACAAAAACCTTTATTGTGGATTGTAGAATATCATAAAAGGTTTTAAAAATGTTCAGATACATTTATAGAAGACCAGGCAACATGTTACGCATTTCGTCGAATGTTGCACGCTGGTAGTTGTTATCAGTTCGGTCTGCTTTACAATTGCTCTGATTATCAGGTATGCACACGTCCCCGGTCACGGCTATATGACCAGATGCAGATATAGGATCGGAGATGTCAAACATTACTGTTTCAATAGCACTCAATACCCAGTCCAAAATCATGTCATGCACGGTTGGCTCCGTACAAACTGGTTGAATAATTTAACGAATTTAGAACAGATACAGATGGTATACTGGGGCTCTAGATGGGATTATGTTGATGACTTTATCCACATAATGTCAGGTAGATTAAAATCGCAGCAGATCAGTACAAAGCATCGAACTCTTTTCGATAGATTTGTGGAATTCATTATATGAGTAGCATCACATTCTGGGGGAAGATACACACAACACTCATAGGGTGGCTTGTTCCCAGTGGCTTACGCTAGTGGGAAACTGAAGGACAGTGAGCGAACCTATGCAGTCGTTGAGAAGGAATGATTAGCAGTAGTCTGGGCGATCCAGACATTCCAGAAGTATTTGTATGGACGATAATTCATCTTGGAGACGGACCACCAGCCTTTATTGTATTTGAACAAGATGAAGGGAGTTAATTCAAGATTGATGCGATGGACGCTTCAGCTTCAGCCGTACCGATTCAAGATGCGAGCAATACGAGGAAGAGAAAATGTGGGAGCAGATTTCCTCAGCAGGATATGAAGACCAGAGCTATCCCAATGGCATGTAACTGGATGATAATAACTTTCAGAGGCAAAGCTTATTCTACTGGATGGGGCGTGTTGTCACATGCCGTTTGGACAGGGTGTATATAACTTGTAAATTTCAGTGTTTGAATGCCGTGCGCTTTCCAGCCAGGTAACTTTAACAGGTAAGTTGCGCATGCGCTAATGAGTGTTCTACAGTTGAGAAGGGCGGATATTACGGTTGCGGACCGTGTAGTGAACGTTGGAGCGCAATTAGCTGCTTGCGGTAAGTTTAAACTTGTTTAAGTTATACCAGATATATTATAACAAATGTATTGAGTCATATATAGGCAGACATTATACGTGCCGTATAAAAGTGTATTGAACCTGGTATGAATGTATGCATACCCGGTACTGTGAGCGCACTGGGGTGTATATATGCATGTGTATGGGACCAGGTAAAACGTGAACAATAGCACTGTTAGCTTTGTTCAGCATAATGAAATGTTTAGTGCTAGCACTACTGTTCAAATACTATATATAACCAGTTCAGATATAAATTATATTGTATTAATCAATAATTGTAATTAAATAGTATTCTAGTATAATACTATCGTTACGTGTACATTGGTTATTTAATAAAGGCATACGTATACTGTAGCTTTTCGTCCTTGGACCGTCGACGTCTGTGTAACAGAAGGCCAAATACAGATGGTCATTTTGGTACTCTACCACTATCAGATCCCGATGACGTGATACTGAACGTTCCCAGATTAACCCTTCACCTACATATATACCTACCTGTACTTGTGTGATCATGGAGAGGGTAAACATAATACCCTTGTATTTGGCTGGTCTGTGTGACCTATTCCTATATATTCTTACCTGGACCTGTGTGGCCATGGAGAGGTAACACTTTATACCCGTACATTAGACTGGTCTGTGTGACCTGCAGTTGACTGGTCTGTGCGACCTGTTTATGTTTCACTGGTCTGTGTGACCTGTTCCAGCCGGATCTATATGACCCGCTACTTTATATATGTTTGTGTAAGCTTGGAGGGGGACTCCACTGAAATTGGCCGAGTCTACGGGAGGACGGCGTCATCGACATTGGAGACGACACGACAGCGCCCAACAAGCTACAGAGACTTTAGGGTGTTGATATGGCATTCTGTAATATTAGTTATATATATATATATATATATGTACAGATTACATGTCATTAGTTAGCGAGTTGATAGTGAGAGAGAGAGAGAGAGAGTCGTTCGGATTTTGTGTGTGATGAATATTGTATATTATGTACAAATTATGCATTGTAAATACATTGTATATACGGTATTAACCGTATTTGCCATATGTTCTAAGAAACCAGTATTTACTCAATCCCGGTCTGTTGTCGTTACATAACTTGGTTGTAATTGGTCATACTTTAATTATCAATTGTGGTTCTTTAATTCACTCACACGACATGCCATCACCATATTCATGTTTAAATCAATACAGAATTAAGCTTAATTTCTTTCGTTTACGTCAAGAAGATAGATCCGTTTAAGCTTCGGGAATACATAGCACACTGTCAGGTTGAACTCTAACAAACACGACTAATGCATAGTAATCTTACAGAATAAGTGCTGTGCATGCTACAATATGTGAATAATAAACTTATCTAGTTTTGTTATTATATTAAGTCATATTTACCTGTCCAATATCTCATTGTGTCCATGTATTTTAAGTATGCTATACACGAAACAAAACGATTTTTAAGACAATTGCATAATTATTTTAACCGTCAATACATCGAGATTATTGATATTATGTGTTTTAATGTGAGGATATATTATCATTAATTTGACTGATTTAAAAATGTTTTCATATTTTTAATAAGGTTATCGCTCCCATATCAAGTGATCTTTCTCACCAAATAGCAGAAAGAGCCTTAATTGAACCAAAGCACTTACCTCAATTCACGACAGGTGACCTCGCAGACAACTTTCGTTTACGCGCAGTGTTTCACAATGACTGTATACACAGACAGCTATATTCAACATGTATTTTACAGTAAAACTACGTTGATGCCTTCTTTACACAGGCAGTTTAGTTGTACAAGGAGACTCATGGATAAAATAAAATCAAAACTCTTCAATTGTGTTTTTCCTGCATTAGCTGCACGTATCTCCTCCATTATGTCGTTATAATGACGGCATAAACACTGGTACTATGGCAATATGAGGGACATTCCAGTGTCCCGTCTTACAAAACATACAATGGTGTATTGACACAAGTAAATCAGTTTGTGAAAACTGGTTTGCACTACGTTTTCGATACAAATAGGTGTCCTATCCACTGGATTGTGCAAACCAATACTAGCATGTAACACATTGATCACCGCTCGGCAAACTGTTCATCTACATAATTGTGTACGGTTGAGAATAAAGAGGGTCTTCTGTACATCTATACTCACTGTTGTACCGACCGCGGACTGCTTACCTGATAAGATTAACTGTGTGATGTTGAAATATACAAGTACATGAAATTACTAGAATGAGACGCAGATACAGTTAGCAGTATGCATTTTGTTCATCGATTTCCTAAATCAAACTAACGAAATGTGTTTCCTTAAGACTTTAAATGATCTAGTAAAATCAAAATAATTTTCCATTTTGACGTGTTCAAGATAACAGGTTTATTTCTAGTTTTTTAACAAGACCGTGCGTTCATGTCATAAACAAGAAGGTGAATAATTGGATGTCTAGCAAACGTATATTTGAATGCAGTCCAATATGTATGTATATATGCACACTGTAATGTAAAGTTGAAATCACGAAAAGAAAGTATTGAAGCCTTGTGACGCCAAACTCGTCTGAACTTATACCAATTATACCTTCCAAACAATATGGAGGTTACTTTCCCCAAATTTCAGATTGAGTTGGCATGCAGTTCTGGGCTTTTTTTAATAACATTGTAAACACACAACGCGATGTATCTTGCCATAATGACGTCACAAAGTGAGTGATGATATTGCATGCGTCGGCATCTTCCTCTTTTTAGATATTATCAAAAAATATTAAAATCGCATGTAAATATATAATGTATATGGACAGAGAGGTAATAGCGACAGTACAGACAAATAAATTTGTTAAATTAGCTGGTCGATCCGTCCCTTTATCAACACGGAAACATGAACTGTTATATAACACAACATATAACATATATAAACAGTCACCATGGAACAATTATACCACAAATTTTACATAAACAACAAACAGTAGGTATTTATGTGGAATATGCTTTTGTTGTTGAATATCCCCTCGGCTAACAGAAAGCTAAGCACTGTACAAAAATCATTTTGATTACGTGAGGTCAAGTGCATTGATAGAAACATGAATAAATCTAGAGAACAATATATAGTATAGGCCTACTTGTTCGTGTAAACACGGCGTGAAAAAATACGAGAGACGGAGTGTATCTCTACGTCGAAATGGCAGACGGGGTCATTCCCACTTGATAAAGGTAGTAAACAGAAGTCAAAGATTGGACATGTCGGGTAATGTGACGGTAACCGGATAGTAAAATGCTGGCTAATGGTTTTACATAATAATTATTATCTGGATTAGATTAAACAGCTCGCAACGTCTAGCCCATAAGGACCACAGGCAATCTCGCTCACAAAGAAAAACCTGTCCTAAGCATGAATCTAAAGGAAAATTTCTTTGAAACATTCCAATTTATTCATATTCAGGTCTGATCAATATAACTCCTTTTCAATCTAATGATGTTTATTTGCCATAAGTTAAAAACAAAATTCACTTATCAAAATGGTCCCTGTCTGCATCAATGAATTTAAATATCATGTTGTTCTAAGACAAACATTCCAAAGACATCCGTGTGACCTTGTATAATACTGTGTATAAATACAATGTTAGTAAAATTTATTATCAGATGGTTCGCCATGCATGTGGGATAACTTTATGTTGTTGATGTATATACATGTATTGATAATAATCATAATAACACATCACGGTCACTTAATATATCATTTATTATAATATTGAAATTAATCCCCAACACTACCTTTTTTTTCGCGCATAAAATGTTAAACATATATGATGCTATTTGTATTGAGGTTGAGATTTTGGGAGACTGTTTCTTTTCCGTCGAATAAGAACAGGGAAACAATGTACCCTAGTGACAGAACAGATTTTATAGGTACATGCATGACCTTGATATGTATTGTATAGTCTTAGAAACAAAACACTTGCACCTTTTCTCCTTTTTTATAATACCTGTGAATAACGTTGTTGCTTGGAACTTTTATCAAAATATTAATCCTTCTATATTCCCACAGGCTCCGGTGAAAAGGAAGTCCATGGGACGATTTGACTTTGACAATAACTGATCAACACTCGTGCCATCAAAAGTAGGTGACCCAGTTGGCAAGTACACAGTGTCCCTCGGTACTGAACAGATTTATAACATTTTGAAGTTTAATGTCATTTCAATACAATTCCTGACATTATTTACTTTTTTTTCACATATTTTTGAACAAGCGATGCCTGATATCTGTTTGTAGTGCTTTGTCCTGTTCCATGGTGGTGCTCCATTTCGAATGTACCGGAGTTGCTGTGAACTCCAGCAAAGGACTAAGTACCAGTGCACCAGCATCTACCAACAGTCTCTTCGAACACTTTGAGGTATTTTGACATCTACAGTTAAAAGATTTGTTAGAGTTTGTATAGACCTCAATAAGTTCTTGGATTTATGATTGAGTGTTAATCAGTGCAATATCATTAGAGTCTTTGAGCTGCTTACTGGCATTACATTGGCATGTTTTACACTCATTGGAGCATAACTTAGTATGGGCACAAAGCACTAGGTCGTGGGTTCGAGCCCTACGTGAGGCAGTCGTTAGGTTTTTTTTTCTCTGGGTACTTCATAGCAAAAGGGCCTAGGGCAATGATATTTTGCCAGTAGCATATTGTGATGAAGGGCTATCAAGTTGTTTAACGTAATGGCCTTTTTAGACTTTCAATGTAGCAGGGGACTAAGTGTGTTAAAATCTATCAACAGGTTCTTAAGTGGTAATGCTATTTAGCCTGTAGCTTTATTTTCGTCAACTTTTAAAGTTGCAAGTGCGAGATTCGTACCAGGTGAGTAATACAGACCCAACGGGCATCTTGGTTTATGTTTTATTGACATTTATACTGGTATTTACTGTTATGCCATCAGAGGGTTCATGTTGTATGGATATAAATGCTTGATTGTTAACATTACATTTGTATTCAATCTTCATAACGCAAGTTGTCTGTCTAATTCTAGGAATCTGTATTGAATGGTCGAATAGAGTCTGTTGGGGTGGTCAGTGGCTTTACAGCAGAGTTTGGAGCCGGAGGCTGCTTCTGTCCCAAACCTGTGACAATACCTGTTACTGCCTACTTCTTCCAGCTGTCAGATGAAAATGCCCCCTCGCCCTACCTTGTAAATCTGAACACCCCTCTCTACATTGTAAAGTGTGAATCTCTCACCCTACCTTGTAAGTCTCTACATTGTAAAGTGTGAACCCCTCACCCTACCTGATAAGTCTGAATATCCCTCTCTACATTGTAAAATGTGAATCTCTCACCCTACCTGGTAAGTCTGAACACCCCCTCTACATTGTAAAGTGTGAACCTCTCACCCTACCTGGTAAGTCTGAACATCCCACTCTATATTGTAAAGTGTGAATCTCTCACCCTACCTGGTAAGTCTGAACATCCCTCTCTACATTGTAAAGTGTGAACCCCTCACCATACCTGGTAAGTCTGACCTCCCTCTCTACATTGTTAAGTGTTAACCCCTCACCTTACCTGGTAAGTCTGGACACCCCTCTCTACATTGTTAAGTGTAAATCTCTCACCCTACCTTGTAAGTCTCTACATTGTAAAGTGTGAACCCCTCACCCTACCTGGTAAGTCTGAACACCCCCCTCTACATTGTAAAGTGTGAACCTCTCACCCTACCTGGTAAGTCTGAACATCCCTCTCAATATTGTAAAGTGTGAATCTCTCACCCTACCTGGTAAGTCTGAACATCCCTCTGTATACTGTAAAGTGTGGATATCTCACCCTACCTTTTAAGTCTGAACATCCCCCTCTACATTGTTAAGTGTGAACCTCTCACCCTACCTGGTAAGTCTGAACATCCCTCTCGATATTGTAAAGTGTGAATATCTTACCCTTTCTGGTAAGTATGGACACCCCTCTCTACATTGTAAAGTGTTAACCCCTCACCCTACCTGGTAAGTCTGGACACCCCTCACTACATTGTTAATTGTAAATCTCTCACCCTTCCTTGTAAGTCTCTACATTGTAAAGTGTTAACCCCTCACCCTACCTGGTAAGTCTGAACACCCCCTCTACATTGTAAAGTGTGAACCTCTCACCCTACCTGGTAAGTCTGAACATCCCTCTCTATATTGTAAAGTGTGAATCTCTCACCCTACCTGGTAAGTCCGGACATCCCTCTCACTATTGTAAAGTGTGAATCTCTCACCCTACCTGGTAAGTCTGAACATCCCTCTCTACATTGTTAAGTGTGAACCTCTCACCCTACCTGGCGTTCAGACGCCATAATATAAAGTGAAATATGTGTACAAGATTTCAACATTGAATAATAAATCAGAATGCATTTTTTTTTAAGAATTCAACCATAAGAAGAAAATATAAGTCCCCTAGCATTAAGTTCAAAATGCCCATCGGGTATAACAAAAATATTTGAATAGAAAATAGAAGTATATTTTACAGGGAGTGGTACAATAAAGGAATAATTGTAATTGATGATCTAATCAGAGACATAAATATCTATGCTTTTACACATTTCAAGAATTCAAACAGATTTATGATATTAATACAAACTTTTTACGATACCAGGGTCTAATTACTGCCATTACAGAGTATATAATACAAGAAGATAGGTCAAATGTAGAGGTTAACTATCCATGTATACCAATAAATATAGAAGTGTTTTTGAAAAATAAAAAGGGGATGAGTGATTTTTATAGCTTGTTTTGTAGAAATTATACTATTTCAACAGGTAAAAAAAAATATGGGATGATATGTTTCAATTTGTTGATGAAGTTTGGATTTTTTTTTTGTAAAATGCCATTTAAAATTACGACAAATACCAA
This sequence comes from Mizuhopecten yessoensis, assembly GCF_002113885.1. Classification (NCBI taxonomy): domain Eukaryota; kingdom Metazoa; phylum Mollusca; class Bivalvia; order Pectinida; family Pectinidae; genus Mizuhopecten; species Mizuhopecten yessoensis. Next base: position 50,360 of record NW_018408008.1, read on the forward strand.
ATTACAGTGGTTCCAGTAGATAATTATTCAGCACATTTTGACAACTAATGCATATTTGTTTAAGGTAGGAATAGTAGATAACCCTTACTGTGAACTGTGTAAACTAGAAATAGAGACAATAGAGCATGTATTCTGGGAATGTGACAAAGTCAAGAATATTTTACAAAATTTTGAGTTTTTATTAGATGCATTGATTATTCCATTTGATTATAATAAACAAACATTTCTTTTTGGTTTTTATAACTATAATGGACTTAATAAAAGTAACAATAGTATTATTTTAATAATAAAACAGTATGTATACAAGGCAAAATGTCTTAAAGTGCCTTTATTGTTTGAGTACAGGTAACTTACATTAATCCGTGTTTGTCTAACAATCAAAAATACGACAAGCCACTGTCATACTTAAAACACACCCACTACATTTACCGGATATTAACCAGACAGCGGTCTATTTATAGTGTCATGTCGACACACGAATGCTATGCAGAGGGTATGTAAATCAACTAGCTCGACTGCATATTCAGTAAGGTCATTTTCATAGTATAGACGCCATTATATAAAGTGAAATATGTGTACAAGATTTCAACATTGAATAATAAATCAGAATGCATTTTTTTTTAAAGAATTCGACCATAAGAAGAAAATATAAGTCCCCTAGCATTAAGTTCAAAATGCCCATCTGGTATAACAAAAATATTTTTAATAAAAAATAGAAGCATATTTTACAGGGAGTGGTACAATAAAGGAATAATTGTAATTGATGATCTAACCAGAGACATAAATATCTATGCTTTTTACACATTTCAAGAATTCAAACAGATTTATGATATCGATACAAACTGTTTACGATACCTTGGTCTAATAAATGCCATTAGAGAGTATATAATACAAGAAGATAGGTCAAATGTAGAGGTTAACTATCCATTTATACCAATAAATATAGAAGTGTTTTTGAAAAATAAAAAGGGGATAAGAGATTTTTATAGCTTGTTTTGTAAAAAATGATACTATATCAACAGGTAAAAAATAAATATGGGATGATATGTTTCAATTTGTTGATGAAGTTTGGATTTTTTTTTTTATAAAATGCCATTTAAAATTACGAAAAATACCAAATTACAGTGGTTCCAGTACAGGATTAATCAGCACATTTTGACAACTAATGCATATTTGTTTAAGGCAGGAATAGTAGATAACCCTTACTGTGAACTGTGTAAACTAGAAATAGAGACAATAGAGCATGTATTCTGGGAATGTGACAAAGTCAAGAATATTTTACAAAATTTTGAGTTTTTATTAGATGCATTGATTATTCCATTTGATTATAATAAACAAACATTTCTTTTTGGTTTTTATAACTATAATGGACTTAATAAAAGTGACAATAGTATTATTTTAATAATAAAACAGTATATATACCAGGCAAGATATCTTAAAGTGCCCTTATTGCTTGGGTACAGGTCTAACAATATTAAAAATACGACAAGCCACTGTCATACTTAAAACACACCCACTACATTTACCGGATATTAACCAGACAGCGGTCTATTTATAGTGTCATGTCGACACACGAATGCTATGCAGAGGGTATGTAAATCAACTAGCTCGACTGCATATTCAGTAAGGTCATGTTCATAGTATAGACGCCATTATATAAAGTGAAATATGTGTACAAGATTTCAACATTGAATAATAAATCAGAATGCATTTTTTGAAAGAAATCGACCATAAGAAGAAAATATATAGGAGTTGTTCGTTTAAATATAAAAACAGTATTTACGGTGGGTTTACATAAGTTTAAAAGTTACAAGTGCAAAATCCATGTATACAGATGGGATCACAGTGGTGTTTGTTTACTTTACGTTACGTCAGACGTGTACGTTTAAATCTTAACTTGATATAAGCTCATATAACAATATAGCCCTAACATTTTGTTTTGTGTAGATTAACTAAAATACTCTACTTATAACATCGTGTTGATGTGGTCTACTTGAAAAAAGCACACCCGAGAACTCTGCTAGTTGTTTTCCAAAAATTACACAAAGACATTTATTGTTGTAAGAAATAGTTTATGCTAATACCAGGGTATAATAGCATTTAACAAAATCCAAAACAATTACAAAATAATTTGAGATTGGAATAGAAATTTAATGTTTTACATAAACTTATAAAATCGCATTCCTGAAGAATAGGCTGTGACCTTGTAGATACATTTCCTTCACACTCAGACTACGTTATGTCTCTTTTCACAGGTAGCTGTATTGTACATGTTGACTAGGTAATACCTTTAGTACATGGTGCCATTTACACACAGGCATCTAATGTCTTCACGCTTACCTATGCATTCATAATATTCATAACTCCGCATTGTTTTCACCAAAACACAGCTGTATATATGTCCTTTAACATGTCACTTTAAATCACGGTGTACACTTTGCCGCTATGGCTATATTTTAATTTAAGCACTAGTATAAACAAGCAATGGTGCATTCACATAATATCATGTTTAAAACGACATTTAAATCCAGTTTTCAATAGTTCTTCAATTGAAAACGCCCTCTTATTCATTGAGTTATGCAAACTTATATAAACACGTAATGTAATACGAAATATTGACAATGTAATCATCTATTTGCAAACAAATACAACACACGGAGTATAAACAAGAGAGGGGTTCCTACTTAATGATGATCGTTATTAAGGTTTTGTTATTTACTAAGGATGTATGGTGTTACTGTCACTATAGTAAATAAAATACCGTACACAAAGCAGGTAGCAACATTATATTAGAGGCACTGTGAGGAAGGGTATTTTTTCACAACGAACTCAATCAAAACTTTTGAAATAAACTACTTTATTCTGATACAGCTTATCTGTTTTCGCCCTTTCAGTTTGCAAAGTTAAGGTTACTAGCTTGGTCAAATTAACACATAGTAGATCTACAAATATAGTATCACCCCACGTCTACTGCAATTCACAGTCCATCAAGTAATACAAATCGAGTGCAATTAATCAATGACTGTATCCAAAGACACTAATACTACATGTACAGCAAGTATTTAAGTTATCAGTCCAGAGCTGAACACCTCAAACAGTCTCATCTAGCAGAAGACTCATGTTGTTACACTTACTCTTGTAATTCTTGTTATTACATACAGACCTTACACCTTACATTTAGTTAATTACCAGAGTCCAATTAACAAAAAAGAAACGTGTTAAGGAAAAAATATTACAACTTTATCAAACCTACAACCAGGCATTGTAAAATGCGATAGCAATATACACTTCTTCAAAGTCTGAAGTCTCTGGGCTATTAATAAAACATAACTAAACAGTGTTTTTTTGAATTTCTTAATGAAATATACGGAAGACGGAACGATAAAAAAATTGTTTCGTAGTAACTACTTACTCTATAGTAATAACGACAAAGATTTATTGTAATAACAAATTACTGCCTTGAAACAAACAATATAACTAAGACAAAGTAATGGTCATGCTTTATTAACGGTATGTGATTTATTGGTAACATATACATTAACTTGTACCAGTAGTCACGCAAGGCAAATTCAAGATAACTATACAATTATATATATCCACCTGAACGGAACAGTTTAAAATTTCTTATATCAACTGTAACCAATTAAGTCAGCAACTCACTAGTCAAGTGTCCGTTAAATTGCAGTGTCACCTTAACAAATGTTGTATATTATTAGCATTATTATATCTTATGTCTTACGTCAAAACTACTTAACCGAGATACAAATGTAGTACAAATATAACAAAACCAGTCATCGTCATCAGTCCTTTATACAAGTTTACGGGAGAGGTGTTACACCAGCGGTAGTATTTGAAAAAGAAAACAATAAAACTTAGACAAAAGAAATATGACATATTTAAAATAGTTTCTCCTTATAAGCTGAATATTAAAATTAGTCGATGCACAATAAGAAATGGAAAAAATAACGTGTGCCTGCATCAAAAGTGGTGAAAACAGATGGGTTAATTGATTGCGTATTGAATTCCAGTCAAAGACATCATTGGTTATTAACTGTTATAATTGTTTAATTTGAGTCAATGAGCCGTATTGCACAATCAAGGAGAAAAATAACTAATCTTTGCTTCTCTAGCTTTATAACATATGCAACGTTAAAAAACATATATAAACAACCGCAGAACCGATTTATACAATTGTCTCCTGAAGTGTTCGGGTATACAGATGTGTCGCGCAACTGTACACATTTAAGGATACAACTTTTAGAATGAGATGTGACGTTATTTAAAGACGGCTAGTCGAGGAATAATGAGATAAAGACCGACATTACAAAAGTGAGACCGGGGTAATTCGGTCCCTTTTTTATATTAAAGTCCGTTCTAGGAAGTATGGCAGCACGTCCGTTTTTGAACATTATTTAACTATCCTGTTGGAAGATCGGATGGCCGAACGTTCGGACACGCATTCGGGTAAGTTCGGCCCAAATTGAAATCAGCGTAATTATGAAGTCATAAAGCATGCAACGTCAGATTTTATTAGTCGAAACTGTTCGGGCCCAAATTGATATTTCAATGAATTCATATCGTACAGCAATATGGTTGTGAGTGATTGGCTTGGCTTTTATGTATTATCATTTGAAGCTGTCNTGAGCCCCTATTGCATATAATTAGTACACATGGTGTATTGTGATCCACACTCTGAATTGATGAATTGATTGAAAAGATGGATACTCTACAATCTTAGCCCCTGTGTGTATTACATACACCGGTTATTGTGGTCTTCGCGATGACCTTGTAGTCGGATACTCTACAATCTGAGCCCCTTTGTGCATTTTATACACCGGTTATTGTGGTCTTCACGATGACCTTGTAATCGGATACTCCACAATCTGAGCCCCTGTGTGTATTACATACACCGGTTATTGTTGTCCACACGATGACTGTGTAGACGGATACTCTATAAT